>NW_027526203.1:187950869-188127476 GCF_048455015.1 Haemaphysalis longicornis
GGTTGCCGCATCGCGATCCCCGCAAGGCCTGACAGCCTGGAATTGCGAAGCAGAGGACTCCCGGTCAGCGACGACATGCCGCCTACACCCCAGCAGCCCATCGTCTGTTCCGGTACGCTCCGGCAACGAGACCCGCCTTTCTTTAACGGCACCGATGACCGTGATGCGGAAGACTGGCTTTCAATCTTCGAACGGGTGAGCACCTATAATAAATGGGATGACACGATGAAGCTCAATAACGTCGGATTCTATTTGACGGTGCTGGCTGAGACGTGGTTTAACAACAACGGATCTACCTTCACTACTTGGCCAGACTTCAAAGCTGAATTTACAAAAGTTTTCGGCCGCCCGGCACTTCGCAAACTCCAGGCCGAGCAGCAGCTGCGTGAGCGAGCGCAGCAGGCCGGTGAAACATTCACGAGCTACATAGAGGACGTCGTCGACCTCTGCAGGCGGGCAAATCCAGCTATGGCCGAAAGCGATAAGATCAAACACATTCTCAAGGGCATTGAGGACGATGCGTTTCAAATGCTGCTGAATAAAAACCCGCAGACTATTAGCGACGTCGTGAACTGGTGTCAGAGCTATTACGAGCTCCGCAAGCAGCGCATTTTCACCCGCCAACGCCCTTCGCGAGAAGAACCGCAACGTGGGTCGCTGTCGGCATTGGCTGCTTCTCCTGACCTCTCGGCTCTTCTACCTCATATCGAGCAGTTCGTGCGAGAAGAGGTCTCGCGTCAGCTGTCCCTGCTTCCCTGCGCTCCACAGCCCACTTCCACGTTGCCTCACTCGGTCCAACGGGTGATCCGAGAGCGTGTTGCCGAGACGATTCCTTCCGTACGCCAGCCGTCCGTTCCGCCGGCATCCACCCTTTCACCAGTGGCCGCGTCGGTCGCACCTGCTGTCGTGTCGCCTAATGAACAATACGTCGAAGCCCCGCTCACCTACGCTTCCGTCGCCACAAGACCGCCGCTGGCACCATTCCCTTCCTTTGTATGTCCCGCGGAGCAGTCAGCAGCGCCGTATCCACGAATGGCGCCTCGGACCCCGAATCCATGGCGCACCCCAGACAACCGCCCAATCTGTTTCGCTTGTCGACTTCCGGGACATGTGGCACGTTTATGTCGCCGTCGACCCCAATCTCCCGTTGACGCCTACCAGTTCCCAGCCTATGGATTTCCACCACTTTTCGCTCCCGCTACTTCTAGCGCAACCCCACCTTCGTACTCAGCTGATCAGCCGACCTCGACGCCTTCAAGCCGCCGTTCCTTTTCTCCTCGTCGCCGCTCCGTTTCCCCAATGCGCCCACGTGCCAACCCCGCAGCTGAGGGAAACTAACGGCCGCAGTTCCGGAGGCAACAACTGCGCCCACGTCGAACTACTCAAGTCCTCCGTTTTCGCCTAACAATGTGATTGACGTTACAGTAGAAGGTGTTTTCGCTTGCGCTCTTATCGATACTGGTGCCGCTGTGTCTGTAATACGTGAAAGTCTTTGTCGTTCCTTGAGGAAAGTCACCACTCCGCTTTCTGGACTCACCCTCCGGACCGCGAATGCTCAAGACGTGAAACCATTGGCCACGTGCACCGCCCGAGTTACAATCGAGCAAAATGTCTATATCATCCAGTTCATCGTTTTGGCCTCCTGTTCGCACGATATCATCCTCGGTTGGAACTTTTTGTCACGACATCACGCGATCATTCGGTGTGCTCGCGCTGAGGTTGAACGTTTCCCGTTTGACGACATCGCTATCCCCGAACGTCCCGCCAAATTGATTGCCGCCGATGATACCGATATTCCTCCCGGCACCTCAGTGCTTGTTTCCGTGTCTTCCCTTAGCGAAAAGATGCCGTATTTTTAATGTATTTTGAATGCATTTAATACATATATTAACTTTGTATTTATTCTGCATTATTTTGTCCGCATTCCAAATGCATTTCGAATACATTTACAATGTATTTAAAATGTACCTCAAAAATACGTAAGCAGTGCATGAAAAATATATATTTAATGCATTTTAAATGCATTAAAAATGCTCAGAAAATGTAATTTTAAATACGTGCAAAATGTATTAGTAATGCATTTTAAATGCACAGAAAATACTGCTTCAAATATACTCAAAATGCGTTACTAGTGTATACTAAATAAAACCTAAATACATTGAGAGATACCATGGCAATGTGTCTTAGGTGGAATTGTTAACGTTCAACTACAAACTATCATATTGTGGTTTCAAAAAGTTTAATAGGCACTAGGCTAAAAATATGCTCCATTGTGAAAATGTAAACCGGCCATGCTCGGAATGCGGGCCAGCAAATGACTGAAAAGAACAGCATGTATGCGCACAAATTGGCAGTTTGAAAGTTTTTTATTGTACACCTCAGTCGAGTGGCCAATTTCGCCATTACTAAGTAGCAGGAATGAATGCCTTTCAGCCACCTCGGTAGCCAGCGCAGATAAAGCGTTGTGCGTCAGAGTCTTCGTACTTCGGATTGTACACGCTGGAAATTTCACCAGCAGCTGCAGTGAAAAGAAAATGGTAAAATATTAGTGATACACTTTTTTTAGAGGCAAATAAATGTCAAATCAATCAGGCCTTTTCTCTAGCCGTGCCAACGTCCCTCGCGAGCAAGGATTTTTTAGTTTCCCCTTGAGAGAAAAAAAAAAAAAAACCCGCCGTGAAAACAATGCCCCTTTGAAGGACGTAAGACAATTTATGTAATGGTAAGCATAGTTTATATTGTCATGCGGCATAGGATCTTCAATACCATTTTTAAGAAAGCATGGTGGCCGGGAAGGGGGGGGGGGAGGCTTATGTTTGGAAATTGTCTAGGGATAAAAATTAGCGAAAATTAGGAAAAAAAAAGACAGAGCTAAGATAACAACGTTACCAAACATGCAACAGAGTTCTTAGAGTTATGCTACTGCTTCTCTTTCTTAGGCGCTTGAGTTAACTTGAAACGGTGGCAATTCTAGTTTTCCAACTAACTAGGACAAAACTGGTCTGTGACCTCCCAGGACGCTAATAAAATAAGATAGGCAGTAATCTTATTAACTACAATTATTGTTATGTGTTCCATATTTCGGCGTCACCTTCTTCGGAGATTACGTTCTAAAAAAATAGTGCGCAGCGAAACAATTTAAAAATGCATGGGCAGGATTGCAGTAGAAAGCTTACATAAATGTCATTAAATTGGCGTGTGCACTCAACAATGCTTTCAAAGGAACGGCAAAGTAAGGTTATCTCAAAAAACAAGAAAAATTTCACGCTGTCCTTAAAATAACAAGCTCTTATATCGTAGGCACCTAACCGAAGCAATTAAAACAAGCAACGCCAGAACACGTGTATTTGTGCTTGCACACACATGTACTTTTTTCGCTCTCCGCCGCACATCACCATCAGGTAATTTTATACTTTTTGCTGTACACAGACAACGTCATCATTTAATTAGGGAGCAACGTGGAAAATAATTGTAAATGCTCGCGTCTTTAACATACAAAAAAATATAAACACCTGTTAGCTTCAGGGACCATCAAGTAAAAATAGTTGCTTCATAAATACTCGTGACACCTAAAAGAAACTCGTTTAAGTACACCCTTTAGACGCAAATGGGAAATAGAGGCTTCTAAACACACACAACCGCCAAGCTGCCCATGCTGTTTTCGGTGCCTTTGGGCACATTTCTGAAATTCTCCGGTGGCGTGGTCCAGCGTTAGCGCGTCGGGTTCCGCGTGTCTGTCACTCACGAGCGGCCGAAGGGCCTCTCGGAACGCGCACACGTGTTCGTGAATGCGCTACGAAATGAATACAGCAAGGAGGGAAAAAGTTGCAAGGAAACACAAAAGAGGAAGGGGCCAACGTCCTGAAGTTTCGCGAAGTTTTGGGGGGAGCAATCCAAGGAACAAAAAGAGACGAACCCGCCCGGGGGACCCGTTCCGGGAACCGAGGGGTCTCGCGCAGGGAACTGGTTGCCTGCCTCGAAGTCCCCCTCCCCACCCGCATTCCTTCTCCTTCCTTCCTTTGCTGGTTCTTGGTTCTGGGTGGCGGTAAGAACAGAAACTGATTGTAACTTAGCGGCTACTCTCATACAGTTTGTCTTAGATGGACAAATAATTTGTAGTCCCTGGGCATGAAGCACCTTCGCTACTGCCACATGCACCAAAAATTACGTGGGTCGCTTTTAACACTTTTGGTCACTTCGAAACAGACGGCATAAACTCTTTCATGGCTTTAGTTGACAGAACGGCGACATGCGACCGACAAAAATCGCGAAGGCTGCTCGGATTCCCGCCGTATGGCCCGGCCACGCGCATTAGTCGGATGAATGTATGCCACAAACTCGGTTCCTTCCCCGTACGGCGGCTGCTGTGAACATGCGCAGCTGTGAGCGACTGCTGCGAACAGAAAACAAAAGAAAGCTGCGTCCCTGGATACACTTCGCAAATTTCTCAAGCGCGTAAACATGGACGGCGGACTTTCTGTGAACAGGCTGTGCTAAAAACGTTCCTGGCGGTTATGTGTTTAATGCAAGTGTTAGTCCTCAATGAGTACTCGATCTACAAGGAAACTCGTAGCAACAGTCCCGCGTCCACTCAGCAGGGCCGGAGCTAAAAATTAGGCGCAAAAAGGAAAGCACTAAAATCCATTTTTTTACGTCTTCTTGCTGTCGTTGATTTGTGAGTACATTCCCTTGCACGGCGTAGTTACGGTAGGAAATCTTGCTCGCAGGTAGAGGTAAGCTTAACAACCCCGTGCGGATTTTATAAAGGGCATTAGCACTCTTCGATTGCAAGGCAAACATACGTCAATTAATTGTAGTGTGACACCGTACGCGCAAATAGCCGGTATATCGTGCTTACCTTGGCTAGACGGCCAACGCCGCTGCGACGCGCCGTCCAAGCAGACTGCGTCCACCCGACGACCGCGCGTTGAGGAGTCCGAAAGAGGACAGGCAAAAGAAACGCAGCGAAGGCAGACAAAACGTGAAGGCGGGGTGCGCCGCTCAGCTCGCGCCGCAGGTGCCGGGCACAGAGGAGGAGGTAGTGAGCGGCAGTGAAAGGCGCCGAGCTGCTAGCCCTCCCAAGCATAGCCAGGGTTGTCCATCTAAGCCGAATATTTTTCAGAAAAAGAAAATTTTCCAAGCCTCCACAGCCATACCGTCGTAACAACGCTGGCAAAGTGCAAGTGTTTTCGTACATATATATACACCTTGAATTCGATGTTTTTTCTTTGCCGATTGCGTTGGAACACCGCCGCTTACATATTTGTACGCCGAGTTTCTCTCTAATACGCAGAGTTATGTCTGCTTTAGACAGCGCAGTAACTGAGAGTATCTCCCTCAGTTTCTTTTATTATAAGTAAACATCAAGGAGAAATTCTCAGTACGTTTTTTCATTTGAGATGTATTTTATCCGGCACTTCAGATATGCTTTACGTGAATCTTACAATTCAGCAACTGAAGCAGCGCCTGTAGTGTACTCGAAATGTATTTCGGCAAAGCTTTATGAATACATTTAAAATGTATTTTCTATAAGTATTTTTCATGCATTGAGAGTGTATTTCTACCATGTCCGTTCGACAAACGTAAAAGTCATTTGAAATGTATTTCGAATATATTCGGAGTATATTTCCATGCTTCAGCACACTTTTAAAGTATACTTAGAGTGCTGCTCTAAATGTAGTTAGGTAAGTGTATTTTTATAATATTTACAGTGCATTTACACCATGATCGTTTGGCGGGAAGAAATACATTTTCAATATATTCTGAATGCCTTAAGCGCACATTCGTGAGGTTCAGTGCATTTTTAATCTATTTGGAGCGTACTTAAAAGCACTGTATTTTTCCCGTATTTTTAATAATGTATTTTCAATAGTTACTAAAAATTGAGAAAATGCAATTTTTAATGCACTTAAAATACATTTACAAATACAAAGCATATTTGAAGTGCACTTCAAGCGTACTCGTACGTATTTCAAACGTATTACTTTTCGCTAAGGGTTGTGACTGTCTGTCCGACACCACCGTTTTCTTTACGCCGTCGCCACTCTTCAGCTCCCGGAAATGTTTGCCGCTACCTTTCGCGGTCCTTGAAATTCGCTCTGGTCTCGGTACAATCCTCGTTTCAAACCCGTCGTCATGCCCCGCCGCATTGGTTCGCAGTGAATGTCTTGGCCACGTCGAGCCAGTTGACGATCATCTCATCGTCGACGCATCCGAGAACGCTGCATCACTGCACCTCGCCGCGCTTGGGCCTAGTGTGAACTGTGACTCCGATGTCTTTTTACGTTCCCTCGACGACGCTTTAGCTCCTGTGCAACGAGACGAGCTTCTGGCCCTTCTTCATCGTTTCCAAGACTCTTTCGATGCCCAACGCGTCGAATTGGGCCGGGCATCCAGTGTTTCGCACCATATTGACACCGGTTCCCACGCACCCCTCAGACAGCGGCCATACCGTGTGTCGCCCACTGAGCGCCAAGTCATTGATGAGCACGTCGCGGACATGCTCAAGCGCGACGTTGTACGCCCTTCGACAAGCCCCTGGGCCTCTCCCGTAGTACTTGTGACGAAAAAAGATGGCTCAATTCGCTTCTGCGTGGACTACCGGCGCCTAAACAAGATCACGCGGAAAGACGTCTATCCGCTTCCTCGCATAGATGACGCCCTCGATTGCTTGCAAGGAGCCGAGTTCTTCTCTTCTCTGGATTTACGGTCCGGCTATTGGCAAGTTCCTATGGCAGAAGCGGATCGTCTCAAAACAGCCTTTGTCACACCTGACGGACTGTACGAATTCAACGTCATGCCCTTCGGGCTTTGCAATGCGCCAGCAACCTTTGAAAGGATGATGGACAACATATTGCGCGGCCTGAAGTGGAAAACATGCTTGTGTTACTTAGATGACATAGTCGTGTTTTCCCCTGATTTTGCGACGCATCTTACCCGCCTCGAACAAGTGCTAACCTGCCTTGCCACAGCCGGCCTGCAGTTAAACTTGAAGAAATGCCGCTTTGCAGCTCGACAACTTACTATTCTAGGCCACGTGGTGTCAAAAGATGGTGTCCTTCCTGACCCAGCAAAACTTCGCGCCGTGGCGGAATTTCCCAAACCGACGACAATGAAACAACTTCGCAGCTTTATAAGACTTTGCTCCTACTTCCAGCGCTTTGTTCGCAATTTCGCCACCATCATTGCGCCTTTGACGAAGCTCCTTGGTGGTAACAACGAGATCGGCGATTGGTCACCCGCCTGCGAGGACGCCTTCAATATGTTGCGCCGCCTTCTTGTTTCCCCACCGGTACTGCGACATTTTGATCCCAGCGCTCCCACGGAAATCCATACCGATGCCAGCGGTGTGGGCCTGGGCGCAGTACTCGCACAACGCAAGACCAGACTCGAGGAGTACGTCGTCGCTTACGCCAGCCGTACCCTTACAAGAGCCGAAGTCAACTACTCCGTGACCGAAAAGTAATGCTTAGCGATCGTTTGGGCTATTACGAAATTTCGCCCGTACCTCTACGGGCGCCCATTCGACGTGGTGACGGACCACCACGCCCTTTGTTGGCTCTCGTCGCTAAAGGATCCATCTGGCCGCCTCGGTCGATGGGCCCTCCGGCTGCAAGAGCATGACATACGAGTGGTATACCGGTCCGGCCGCAAGCACACAGACGCAGATGCCCTTTCTAGGTCTCCTCTACCATCCGACGCTGAAGAGTTATCTTCTGTGGAGTGCACTCTGGCCCCCCTTGATATCACCGACATGGCTGCTGAACAGCGAAAGGATCCGTGGATCGCTTCCATTGTGGAATTTTTGTCCCGTCCATCGTCAGCAGCCGCACCTCGTTCTCTCCATCGCCAAGCTGCCCATTTCTCTGTCCGTGACCAACTCCTTTACCGCCGAAACTATTCGTCCGAAGGTCGCAAATGGCTCCTGGTCATCCCTCGTCATTTACGCGTGCACATCTGTTCTTCGTTCCACGGTGACGCGCAGTGTGCCCACGGAGGTGTCCTGAAGACATACCGAAGACTTCGCCTTCGGTTTTACTGGCGAGGCATGTACACCTTCGTCACAAAATATGTTCGTTCCTGCACAGACTGCCAGCGCCGTAAGTCTCCCCCGCGATCAACAGCGAGCGAACTCCAGCCTCTGCCGTGCCCTGCCCGCCCCTTCGATAGAGTGGGTATCGACCTCTACGGGCCGTTGCCGTGCACCTCCAGAGAGAACCGCTGGATTATCGTTGCAGTAGATCATCTCACGCGATATGCTGAGACAGCAGCCCTTTCAGCAGCCACAGCCCGGGACGTGGCGTCCTTCCTCCTCCGTCGTTTCATACTTCGACACGGAGCGCCCCGAGAGCTGCTGAGTGACAGAGGTCGCGTATTTTTATCGGACGTTATCAAAGCGCTCTTGGCCGAGTGTAACATCGTTCACCGCACTACCGCAGCGTACCATCCGCAAACCAACGGCCTAACCGAACGATTCAACCGCACTCTGGGAGACATGCTGTCTATGTATATTTCATCAGACCATTCAAACTGGGATCAGGTCCTTCCGTTCATCACGTACGCGTACAATACCGCGACGCAGTCGACTACCGGATTTTCACCGTTCTTCCTCCTCTACGGACGGGAGCCGACCTGCACGCTGGACACGGTACTTCCATACCACCCTGATCCCTCCGAGTGTACACCGATTTCCCAGATTTCGCAGTTTGCTGAGGAATGCCGCCAGCTCGCTCGTTCATTCACTTCTGAACACCAGCAGCTACAGAAATCTCGCCATGACGCGTCCAGTGCACCACGCGATTTCTCTCCCGGCTCCCTTGTTTGGCTTTGGGTGCCATGTTCCACTCCAGGTCTCTCTCCGAAGCTTACATCGAAATACCACGGTCCTTACCGTGTTATCAAAAGCACTTCGCCAGTGAATTATATCGTCGAACCAGTTGTGCCCTCATCGGATCTTCGGCGCCGCGGCCGTGAGACTGTGCATGTTCAGCGACTCAAGCCCTACTATGATCCGCTGGTTCAGTCGTCACCATGAGTCGCCAGGATGGCTCCCTCTTCTCGCCGGGGGTGATTGTAGCGAAGAACCTGAACGTTAGCAGATGGACACTTTTCCAGTGGCTATGTCCTGTCATGTCCTGTTGGTGGACAATCTTCCGATAAGGTTATGTGCCATGCAGCGCTTTTGGAAGGAGACGAAGTGTGTCCTCGCACAGCTCGGACCTAAGCCCCGGTTTCCTACGTCCGCTCGAACTCTGCCTGACTTGACGACGTGACCATTCCCAGGTGTCAATAAACGTCACCACAATATATATATATATATATATATATATATATATATATATATATATATATATATATATATATATATATATAAATATATATATATATATATATATATATATATATATATATATATATATATATAGTTTTGATAAAACAAAAGTTACAGTCGTTTTTTGTGCCCATACACTCCCCGCGGGGCCATGTAGAGCAGACGAGAATTCTGTAGCGTTTATAACGTCACTGGAAAACTAATTATGACAATTAAATGAAGCACAGCGTAATAATGAAATAGCCCTGGCGACCTTTTAAACGCAGAGCATTTCAGTAACTCACGATGTCACCCGCGTTGGCGTCCGTAGCCCGCATCGCTCCCCCTACACTATATAAAAAAAAAATTGGCCGCGTATCTGCTCCTTTCGTTGCAAATGTCGTCAAAAGACCATAGTCTTTATCGACTTTTGCCAACTAAATGTCTCCCTTCGCTTTCCCGCTCACCTCTCATGTTGTTCCTGTTGCGTCGCGCTCCTCCCAAGGTAAAGACGCCAAAGGTTTGCTTGAATCATTTTAAATTTCCCGCGTTCCACTGCTCCAAACCGGGTGCCTCGATGCCAACGCTGCCGTACGGCGAAGACGCGTGTGAATCGAGGCGCCCTACTTCAACGTTTATAGAACCGCGTTTCCCTAGTCCACGTGCGTTCTAACCGGAACGTGGAACCTATCTAGTGGAACCTTTCGTAACTCTTGCCACTTGATTTCTTCAAATGCCGCCAGAAGCTATATGGCGCGGGCGACAGCAGGCGACGGCGGAGTGATATTTTTTTCTTCAGTTGATGAAGTATTTAATCTCGCCAAAATCAAACATGTACGATTTTTTATAAAGGAACGCTGCAAATATGACTTCTGTATTAATTTGTTGTCTTATATATGCGTAATGTCTTGTTGTTCTTCAACAATATTGACAAGTATGAACATTACACCGGACTTAGACGGGCACATTTAGCTGTGACTATATAAGACTATTGCGCAGGCATTGTTTTACTTTGGCCGGCTGGCTGAATCGAGTCACAGACAGACCGACGGACAGACAGACATACAGACAAACCAAAATTTCTGGGTTTAAGTAGCCCAAGAAAGACTATCGTCTTTAATAACACCTTCCGGCGCCAGGTTTCGATCCCACGACTCTGCGAGCGGAAGGCAAGGTACACGGCGCTCTATCGACTGCTCCACAAAGCCGACACAGAATGGAAGGTTACGCACGCGCCTTATATCCCCCGCGTCCTCCTCGCCTTCTCTCCGCTCGCAACACCCTCTCTCGCCGCTTTCGGTTCGGGCGCCCAACAAGTGGGGACGTGCGCAACACCCTCTCTCGCCGCGTTGGGTTCGCATCACGCGTTCGTGTGGTGGCGCGATTTCGGCGCTGTAACATTCTCTCGCGAAGGGCATTGGATTGGATTCGATTGGCTTGGCTTGGCGTGGCTTGGCTTGGCTTAGCTTGGCTTGGATTTGGATTGGGTTGGATTAAAGTGGATTGTGTTGGATTGTGTTGCGTCATAGCCGCGCCACGTTGCGTCATAGCCGCTCCACGTTGCGTAATAGCCGCGGCAGGGGGTTCACGGCACGTTTCACGTTTCACCATCGACTTCATCGACAATGTCTACGCTGGAAGACAACAATTACGACAATAACAACCAATACGTAATCCATAAGACTTGCAGGCGCGCCCCCCGCGGAAATGCTCTGCATTTGATCGTGCCCCTCGCGAGGGGGATGTTTTTTTCTTTATGATTGTTTAGGTCCGAGATTATATCGACATACAGAGAGCGCACGCCAAAAAGTTGGCTTTGCCGCAAGATTTTTTTCTACGCGCCCTGTGGACGCTCGCAGCTACTGATCTGAACATAGCCTGCAACATTTCACCTCTAGAAAAGTTCACAGAGGCACTTTGCTTATTTGCAGGAATACGAATGCATTTTATTTTAAGCTACGCGATCATCAATGTTGGTCCGCCGTGATAGTGTCACCTTCTATTTCGACAATATCTTAGTCATCGGAGGGATATGTCTGGCGTATAATGTACGTGTCGTAACGGTTGAGGAGGCGTCGATTAAGAGTGGTTCTAGCTGTAGCGAGAACTCGCGTCTTTGTAGGCCTTGCGTCATTTTTTGTTCCCTTGCATTTTTTAACTCCAGATTTTTGCGTATATATATAATGGAGTATTTAATGCTTCCTCTGTGATTATGTAAATAAGCCATGCGACTCCTAGACTCTCCTTCGCGCTTTTGGTAGGTAACTGCTTAGGGTGAACAGAGATGGCTAACATTCAAACCAAACATAAAAGCTAAGTTACTTCTCAGATGGGACCTGAAATCAGTAACGAACCCTTCTTGTATATAAGGTATTCATACTAGTCACAGTGGTTGCTGCGCTTCGCAGTAAGCACCGAAATACCTTTAAGAACGAAATAAACACGGAGTACATCTATGTTAACCTTTTTGTTTATTTGTTGCCGCTGAAATCGAAAACGTCATAGCATAACGCAGATGTGCCACGGAGATTACGATGTCGCTCTGGAACCACTCAACATAATTCGCTCCCAGAGTTTTTCACCCTCTTAGCAATACAACCGTATTGCGTCCAATAAAGATTGACTCGAATGCCAGAAAAGAGAGCGGCCACCCGTTGTCTCACCTTAGTAGCCTTGGCTCTACAGAATTGAATTAAGACCGCACGGCCGCATAAGAAATAACTGTACCTGTTTGTCAGTTGAACGTCATTTAAACGCGGGAAATTTCGCAACGACGGTATTATCGAAAAGACATAGTCGGTTGCGCGAAGCGTAGTGCGGGACAGCGCATGTGAAATAAACCCATCTAGTTGGCACCGTAGCTGACATAAATGCATCACCAGGTGCTGCAATATTACTTTCCATTCATAAAAGCCGCTATGGTTGTTATTTTTGTCATGCGGAGTGCAAATGCTGTCAAAAGCCATTTCGCGGACCGCCGCAGCACGGACGGCTGTTGGTTTCAACCATCGGCTCAGCGCGCCGCTGGGCGTTGAAAACGGCAAAACGGCCCCTTCGAAATTACGCTTTCTCCGCATGAATAGGACGGCCGGAGCAAAGGCGCGCCGCCGGCAGCCGATCACGGAGGCCATGTAAAAACACACACTAGTTTACGGCTAGTATCGCATTCCTACTAACGCCTGTCACAGCCACCACTGGAAGCTCTTTCATCCTTCTCTCGATCACCAATAATGCAATAGCAGCACAGTTTTGTTGGGGCTGAGCGGGCGCAAGTTCTGAACGCGTCGAGCGAATTTGCCTTTCAGCTTAGGATGATTTGTTTTATTTTAACCACTGTGTCGAACAGAAAAAAAGATAGGTTCGCGGTAATTTCTCGGGTTCGGGTGAATTCATTTCCTTCTGGTTTAGTTCCGGTTCGACTAAATCGCGAACTAAACTAGTTCGCGAGCCGGTTTGGAAGCTTTGAACCGGTTCATGAACCGGTTCGATGCGTCGAATTATCAGCTCCAGTAAGAAAAAATGTTTGCTTATTAAAAGCGACCATAAATGCCAACATTCTATTTTTCGTTTACGGCATTGAAAAATAAAAAAAGAACCTATAACAATGGTGCAATTTTCAACACAAGTTTAAACAATACAGCAAGATATTAGGGAAAACAAATGAAATAGCGACTATTCACCCGCCCCTTTTTCGCCGAGTCCTTTATCGTCCAAGGGACTAGTTAGAAGTGTTATCTGGAGAGATCAGGTGGGTGTGTCCCCTCGGCATCTTTAATTTTGACGAAAAAGTGATGGATAGCTCTTTGTGCACAAAGAATCAGATATCTGAGTTATTTTCCGGAAAGAAGGCTTTTCCTTTATTAGAAAAATGAAAGAACGGCTTCGGGTCACAGCCCCATTCGACGAATCAATCATAATTCGCAATTTTTATCTCCGTATAACTCCCAAATATTGCAGCTACCGTCGAAGGATATTTCGCTGTCAAGGCAATGCGTACTTTACAATCAGTTGACGCATTTACTTTTGATTTTATTTTCAAAAGGAATTCTTTGCCAATAAAATTACAAATATGGGCCAATTTTGGAAATTACCAGAATTTCGGGTCCTGGTTTTCTGCACCTTAAGAAGCTACGGACTTCAATTTATTAGTATACCCATCACTCTTCATTTTTGGGCTAATTCTAGTTTATGTAGATTGAATGATTCGAGTAGAAAAATTCGCTGCCTTATATGTATGGCGGAAAATTTTCTCTATCTTTAAAACCAATATAGAACAGCCAACACAAATTTATGAAAATCGCCCAGATTGTTCTTTTTCCCTTTCCTTACTAACATGTTGCATTATCTTTGTAGTTTTGTCGCCATGAAGCACGAAATACGACGTTGTTAGCTATGTGGTGAGGACGTAATATTGGTTTGAAACAAAAGTCCGACGTCCGCGTAAGAGTATGAATCAAAACAGGTAACTGGGCAAGTTGGTTTACATTCATTAAAACGCATGAATGACCAGTTCAAACTTGTCCGCTCTGCGCGTCATGAGGAACTAATGATTATGCCACGTAACACGGCACTCGCTGCTCTCACAGTGAAGAGAAGTTTAGTTACGTAAACGGCCGGAAAAAAGGGGCTACTCGAAAAAATCTAGCTCTTGTTTGTGTGTTTATGCGATGGCTGAAGACAGCAAAAAACAGCAAAAATTAATCATGCATCAACTTTCCGCAAAATAATTTAAGATCACGTTATGAACTTCTTTTTTGTTTTCCCGCGCAAACACACTTGTATGCTCAGCCACTAAATCGGAACTACGGGTAACACTTTTGAAGTAGCTACGCTTTCCAGATGTGCGACCTTTTTAAGCAAATTATGAAATGCAACAAAGAAGCACGTTCATGGTGTGGGCCTTCGCCGTCGCGCAGTGTAACAATCTTGCGGTCGGATTTGTTTAAACAGTCTCAGTGAAGAAAGGCCAAAGTCAATGTGTCATATCGCCTGCAGGAGGCCGAAAATGTGTTGTTTTTTTGCTCAGTCTTGCAATTTTGTGCAGCCTTGAACTGAACGCCCATGCGAACAGCAGCAACATACTATTACGACGTTGGTGCGCATACGTTTCCCCATTATGTGGCCACTTGTCACGGCCATGACTAGTGTCACGGCCTCTCGATGGGAACTAGGTCCCATCGAGCGGCCGTGCTAGTGTTGTGACTGCTCCTAAGGTGAACAATGCGTGGGAGGTTTAGAAGTTGATCTCCCGTGAAAGAGGTGAAGACGATGATAAATTCTTTTATTAGGAAGGCGAGGACCGAAGGTCCCTGATGCGGGAAGAGGGGGAATAGGGAGGGTGTAGACGCCCACTAAATCATGCTCGCCAGGCACTGGCAACGCCGAACTTGGCAAAAGTCATCAGGTGCTGAGGATGTTCAAGGATGTCCCTATGCAATGCTTCTATGTCTGAATTTTTAAAACACTAAGATTCAGTCTGTGAAGATCAAAAGCGGAGCAGTGCGAGATAAGATGTTCCATGTTTGCTTCACACACGCTGTGATATATGTGCAGGGTGCAGCGGTGTCAATACCCTTCTCCCGGTCAGCAAGTGTTTGCCATTTACATATAGCTAAGTTGGTAGAGCGGTGGACTGTAGAGGTTCCCGTGAAAGAGAAAAATTACTTTTTATTAACTCCGGGCGGTCAAACCTTTCCATTGTGCACTGATACGGGTTGTGTTATTTTTTTTCGGTTCAGTTCCGGTTCGGATTGATCGAGGTCAGTAACAGCGGTTCTGGTTCGGCTTCAAACCATGGAAAAATAGCGGTCGAGTTGCGGTTTTTGCTACGCTCCGGTTGCAGTTCGACACCCTTATAATAATCTGCCACTACGCTCCTTTAATTAAGGCACCAGTTACAACGGCGCTCTCCTACGTCTTCTACGGCTGTCAAGTTCACCGGGAGAAACACCCGGCGCCGTTGCAGAGTGGCTAAGGTTTTGTGCTGCTGAGCACAAGGACGCGGTTTCGAGTCCCGGGCGCGGCGGTCGCTTTTATGATAGAGGCGCAAAGCAAAAACGCCAGTGTGTACGAGATATCGGCGCACTTTAAAGATCCCCAGGTAGTCAAAATTTATCCGGAGCCCTCCGCTACAGCGCGCCTCATCTCCTGCGTTGCCACGGTGCGTTAAACCCTGCAATCAGTCAATCAACCGGGAGAAACAAACTTTGTTGTAAAGAATTGATCACTGGACATATATTCCATTTATTCGGTAGTTGTTGACCATTTTAAAGTGAAGTTTTGTACGCCGCACCACTGGTGTCGACGTCCAAGTGAACACACTCCAAGAAAGGCAACTTTACACAATAGGTCTCACAAATTGTACATCAATCATGCACCACAAAACAAAGCAAAGATAGTTCTTTGCACACCTAACGGACCTCTCGTAATACGCAAAATATAGTTTGACAGTACACACCGTAAGCCATGATGATGATGGGGAAATAGATCCTCTAAACATGGTTGGTCTTTGGCTCTGGACTTTGTTGGTGTAGGGTTGGACGTTGGCTTGGGGCTTTGGCTAAGTTGAAGGGGACCTTTGCTTTATACATTGACAGTTGTGATTTTGAACTTTGGAAGAGTGGATATTTGGACCTTGGGTTTGACTCAGGTTGAATGGGAGAAAGCTTTGCCTCATAACCATCTTTCTCTAAAGAAAGAGCTTCGATTTTTAGGGATACATTTAGCACTGGTAATTGTACAGCATATATTCTAACCGCACACGTACTCTACTTGCCGAGTGGTTAGTACTGGCTTTCTATAAAGAATTTTAGCCATGGTAATTTCATGCCTTTTTATTATAATAAAAGTATTTGCATTTGAATCATGGTAGGAAGGTTCTTTTTAGTAATACTGGAAGAGCTCCTTCTCCGTGGTTCTCGTTCTCCCGTCAAGAAAATATCTAATTTCGGCGTATATGCTAGGAATGTTTTACCCTCAACCAAGCCGTGTTTCAACAGATGCTGGTTGTAGTGTTGAGTGCTGTTGCATTTAATGAAGGCGGCCCCAAAAAGTGTGTCAGATTGCGCAAAATCACAGGTGAACTCAGATGAAAGGCTTGAAGTTGAGAAAGTTAGGCAAACACTAAATTATTTAAACGGACACTAAAGTGAATTTGTCAAACTTCTGTTTTTTTTGCATTGCATCGACTGGCTCAGATAAACACACTTTTCATCGTTTATCCGGTCGATCACGAAGTATTTAATTTATTGCAAGCCTGAGAGAAGAAAAATGCCATGAGACAGTTGCGGCGGCCGCATCAACTAACAGAAGTGACGCGTATTCATCTTGCAATGTTATTGGACGATGTCCAAGATTGGAATGAAAACGAGCTTCTGTTCCGGTTCCATGCAACAACAGCTGGCATCCGTTGTTATCTTTGGTTGGGCATTGTCGATATTTCATGAATTGGTATAGCGCACTTCTGCCATGTTTTCGGCCGTAGAATCGACCAGAGAAGAAGAGTAACGTTCACTAGCCAAGGCATACGCAGTGGATGTACGCCTTTCGCGTCATCGGAGACGCTGCTGCAAGGCGCCTTCCCCACCCCCCCTTCCCCCGCCACACACAGACACACACACACACTTCGAGCTTGCCTGCCTCGTACCTGTGTCTGTAAGAGGCGTGTTCGTACAAGTCCGGTATTCGGCTGATTCGGCACTGTGAACGCAACCTCTCCGTGCTTGTGTCAACACCACACCAACCATAACTCGCCAGCCTGTCTGTGTGAGTTTGCACGCACATTGCCAACTCACTAGTGGAGCAATGAAGGTTACAGCGCAAAATGGGGAATGCAGTATAGAAAACATTACCCTGTCAAAAGAAATAAACTTCAAAAGAAAAAAAGAAACAAGTCCTGCCACGGATTCAAATCTCCTCCTTGCGACTTTAGACCGCTCGGCCGTAACCCCAAGCCTGTCAGGGGGCGGAAATATGAAGTATATATCGTATAGGTTCTCAATTTTTTTTATCGTTAAACCTTCCCAGCCGCTGTGATGAGTATTCCTTGAATAATGCTTGTGCAGAAAGCGTTTCCAAAATCCCCACGAATATCTGATCTCCAGCGACGGCGTTCCTTATTTTGAAATCATTCGGGGGAAGCGATCGTAAATGTGTGCTCACGCTGGGGACTACTGTGCTAGTTCACCCTGCGCAAAAAAGGGCTTTCCGTACCTCGGTATTATGCTTTACAATGAAAGTATTGGTTAGTTTAATTAATTATTACCTATATCAGCTTCATTGACTCTGTTCCACCTCTAAGTGACCTTCGATTTTATTCTAGCGTACCGGTCGCAGAGGCATATGCAACATACAGCTCCAGGGAAGCAAAAATAGCGAAGTGTCGCATCCGCCCTTGTGTAGAGCTACTTTGACTTCATAGGATTTACTAAGCTTGACACAGACTACAAATTAACAATTTAAAGCCACATCATTCCGGGAACAGATATTTGCGTGGATTAGTTTTAACTGAGGGAACAATGTGCGACGACCCGCCGGCTGCCGGCGTACTAACTTTGTCGGAGGGTCGGCGACCCGCTCAGTCAAGCCAAGCCTGTTGAGTAAGCGTTATACGGAAAGTCATAGGAAATCGGCAAGGAGGATGCAGAGGATGCAGGAGGATGCGAAGTAATCCCACAATGTTTATAAATAACTTCAGCGTTTTTTTAATCAACTAGCAACCGCTTTGTGTGGGCAAGTTGGTTCCGCATACTTTAAAACTTAAGGGACGAGAAACATAGCCGAAGAAACGATTACGACAGAGAAGGCACCTTGTCTGTCGTAATTGCTTCTCCTTCGTCCGCGTTTCTATCCCCTTAAGTTTAAAGTTCCTTAACTCCGCGCGTTCATTGCTTGTCGGTATGCAAGCGCAAGCTGATAAGGTTGTTGTTCAAGTATGAAATATGCCTTAGCAATTCTTGCGGTTATTTTCTAACGTTCTTTCAGATTAAAAATGTTCACTTGCAGATGAAGAACGCGTACCTATAATATTGAAGTGCACGGAAGATATTTTGCGACTTAAGTTGCTATCAAGCAAATTCTCTGTCACCCTTCGAAAATTTTTACCGTGGAATCACTGGAACTGTGGACACTATATGCATTCATGCAGTCCTCTGCCATAGTCATCCCACATCTTTCTACCTTTGCATCCCATCTCCCTCTCTCTGTCAGCTGGCCAGAGCCCTTATTCCTGACGATTCCCCTTTCGTCCTTCTTGTTAATGTTTGCCTAGGTCTCATGACGAACGATGTCCCATTACGGCCGAAGCACTTGCGAAAAAACACGCCGCCTCTCGGCATCACCAGAATAAAGACCGTTGTTCTGCTCATTGTTGCATGAAATATGAATCTGCTTGAAATCCGAAGATGCAGCTTACTTAAATTCTCTTTGTACATCAACCCTATATTTAAATTGATGTTTCACCTGTCAAGAATATATATAGCTTAAAAAAGAGTCGGCGTCAATTAACCAAAACTGATGGCAAACAGTCTTCACATGGCGTTTTTTATGTAAATACCGTCGTTTTTTTCGTTATTGCTTACAATTTAAATCACCTTGAAATGCGAAATTCTGCTTACTTGTAATGCGCTAACTGCATCAAGCTGTGTTTCTATTCGAAGTTTAAGCTAACATTTTAATAATGGCGTTGTTTCAAGCTCCGCTAAAATTTCCTGAACGGCGCGGTGAGGTTGACGTAATGCAGTGGCACTAATTTAATAGTTACCGTTGAGATGTACAATGTTACAGGTAAATAATACCCATGAGCCAATAGAGTACTGCAGCTTATCTTTATACTTGTCCGTAAAATCATGGGTGTTAAATTTTTTCTCACATGCATTTCAAACTTTCTTCGCAAATGCCGCTACTAATATTTTCTCCGTAATCAATTCCTGACAATAAATAGAGCGAGGCTGCTAGGTGGCAAAAAGGTCTGGTAGCCTTGGAGTATGCTGCCAGTGGCCAGAGCAGACGTTCTGAATCAACGGAGCAGCGACTGCACTGCGCTGCGAAGCGATAAATTACCTATGCTCTTCCCCCTTTTTAGATATCGGCAGGCATGGTGTATATTTATTAAGGGGTGCATTTGAAGGCTCTGGTTTTTGTGTGTGTGTGTGTGTGTGTGTGTGTGTGTGTGGTGTGTGTGTGTGTGTGCGTGTGTGTGTGCGTGTGTGTGAATGTGCGTGCGTGTGCGTGTGCGTGTGTGTGTGCGCGCGTGTGTGTTTGTGTGCGTGTGTGTGTGTGTGTGTGAGTATGTTCGTGTGCATGTGCGTGTGTGTGTGCGCGCACGCGTGTGTGTGTATGTGTGTGTGTTGTGTGTGTGTGTGTGTGTGTGTGGGCGAGTGCGTGTGCGTGTGTGTGTGCGCGCATGTGTGTGGGAGTGTGTGTGCGTGTGCGCGTACGTGTGTGTTGGTGTGCGTGTGTGTGTGTGTGTGCGTCTGTGTGTGCGTGCGTGTGTGTGCGTGTGTGTGTGTATGTGTGTGTGTAATTAGCGTACGTAAGGTTGAAGTAAGTAGGACGAAGTTGTATGTGTTTTTCACTGCCCTTTTGATGATGGAATGACGTCGTTGGTGGAGGAACTAATGGAGAAAACGCAGATATTACGATAAAATGAGTGCAAGAGGATCCTCCACCTAGTCGAGCTGAGCGGAAGCTGAAGAATTCATGTGTCGGCGTTCCCTGCTCGGCTGCTGGCTAGACTGACTAGAAGTAGGGCAGCAGGCCAAGGAATGTACGATGAAAGAGCATGAAGGGCGAAAGCCAGCACAGGGAGGCTCTAGGAGGCAGTCTAGCGGAAGTTGATAGCAAGTTATTCTGTCTATAAAGAATACGAGAGTTCTGCGAGGCTTAGTGACGGGATGAGTATCCTATCAGGGTCCAATAGCGTAATAATAATTTCGGTAATAATTACATGAAGTGGTTCGACCTCACTATAAATGTAACCAAGATGGTGGATAGGTGCGGTGAGTCCCATAGACAAATTATTTTATTTTTTGCCCGTTTAGTAAAACAGTCACAACCACAAAGAATTCGACTCCCGACCTAGTCCAAGTACCTTAACTCCCTTGCCATGGAGTTACTGCGGTAGAAAAAGATCTTTAATTAATTTGCCTCCTTTCCAAGCAAACTACTTGAAACCAAACACCTCAAATCATCACCGCACAATTATCCAACAGCAAAAGGAATATTCTTTCTAAATTGTTAGCAAACGGCATTTCAAACATGTAAGAAGCCCGAACATTTTACAGACTGTTGGTTATTTTTACCACAAAATGTTGTGTATTGTAGTTCAAAGTGAATACATTTTGATGATGACTAAAGGAATCTATTGCTACAAAACTCGCATTACTGAACTCTGAGAATTGCAGATTTTTTAATTACTGAACTCTGAGAAATAAACACCTTTTTAAATATCCAGCTCCATAAAATTTGCCTTGGATACAGAATGCTTAACAAGTCGGGGGTTAACAGGAGCCCTCCATGCAATCTTTAATTTTTAGGGTACTTAAAATCCTGCCGATCTCCTCTTGACATCCACTGTTGCTCTTTATTTTCCAAGGGCGCGCTGCCGCACTATTGCGGACACAATGACCAGGTGTGAGACTTTTAGAACGGGCGCATCTCGCGAACTTTGGAGACTCTTTGCCCATGTGCAAGTTCTCCTCCGATCCTGGTTTTGGCATTCTTAGATTTTTAGAAAATTTAGCAAATTTGTTTTAGAACGTTCCTTGAAAATTTAGATGACTCCTAGCTTTGCCTTGAAGCAAGAACGCGCAAATATTTTCGGACCCTATTCGCATTGCTGGAAATCTTTCCTGCCGCTCACACGTCATTTATTGGGCAGGTATGATCCAGTGGGGTTAAAAGGGAGCTTTTATACGGCGGTGCCGAATGTTTCGCGTACGCCGATTTTTCGCTCACCGTCAACGCTGCCGCAGACGCTAGGTTTTCTGCGACGCGATGCCGTACAGCTGCCTCAAGGTTCTTCTGTTGTTTTAGAAACGCCTTGAGAAATAATCCGACTGATGACTTTTGAGAAACATGTGATTAAAAATGAAGAAACTGAGTTGTGTAACTGAGATGGCAAATTGCCCGGGTCTCCCTAGTGTGGTTGTCAACTTCTTTGCAAGAATTTCATGTCAGCTCAAGCAATAAAGCAACCCTTCGGGTACAAATCTCTCAAGGAGTCATTTTGTTACGTGTAAGAAAGGTAAAACGTAGATACAGCGAAATATATGACCTTGTCCTTGTCAGTGGCCTGTAATTGTGTACTTTTTATACTTCGGCTCTATTCAGCCGCATCGACGCTCTCCGCCGTAATGCATCTCAAGCAGTAGCGAAGGAGTCTCCCGCCGTCATATCACAACGTCCGCCGCAGCGCACCTTCAGTAGTAAAGCTTCTCTCCTTGTGTTGTTATGCTCTGTCGTAAAGCACTTCTTGCCGAGGCAAGTAGTGTGTTTCTCTCCACACTTTCCATCATATTGCAACTTTCCGCAGTAACGCGGCCGTCCACCGTAATGAGATGAAACCCTTTTCGGCACCCCCTTTGAACATCTCTAAAATACATGTTTTGATATCACAGTCATTCAGTTTAATATTGGAGATATAATTTGTGTGCTGGATCTCAGGATAGTTACGAAGAATTGAGCGAGACTACCCTATGATTTTTCCCCAATGCCTCTCTTGAAAATTAGGTTGGAACATATTTGTTAGATATTATTTCTCTACGATTTGCCATGGTAGAAGTGGATTTTGTTAGTTTTTTTTCTCAAAGAAACTTTTATGCAGATCGCTTACACTATTTAGCGGATATATTGTTACTTTGTATTGGCAATTTGACGTTAAAAGTTCTTCGTCTATAATACCGCCGAAGCATAAAAGAAAAATGTTCCTTCTTTTCGTGCTTTTTCTGGTCAACTGCATTATGACGTAACCTGCGTACACCAGTGGATGTGCGCGCACAAAAGATGCATTCATGGGTGCTTTATGAGGGACCTGAAGCTGCCTTTCCGCCGTCAAGCCACAGCAAAGCAAATTTCAACGATTTATAGCACGTCATAGGAACCTGAGCCTTCGACGGCTCGCGCACACAAGCCCATGCGGAATCACCGCGACGCAATTGAATGCGGGACCCAAGAAACAACCTTTCAACTCTGACCAAGAGCTCAATCAGTGTGGAGCGTCGCCTTTCATTTCGTTTACGCGTTCTCGGTGCTTTCGACATAGGTTGCTTTGTTATAAAAGTCTACGTTTCGTATGCTTCTGGTCCCCTATTCTGAAGCAGTATTGTATAAGCGTTCATTGGACTTCTATTTTTTACTTTGGCTCGAGTAACACAAACGAATTCAAAAGGGCCTGAAACTGCGGTGCTTGTGAGCGCGACGCGGAACAAAGTTTTTGCCTCAAGAATGAATGCGCATTTGTAACAGGACCTGCGCATGTTTTGGAAACCTGAGTTGCGTATAGTGCGGCCACTATTCCCGTCAGAATAGTAATCTCCAGAACAATGATTTTCCTGTAAAATAAATTTCAAGCCATCAACTCTGAGGAGATTACAGCCGCAATAAACAGTGCCATCGTCGCCGTTACCAACGCATTCTTGCACGCTTAACGACAAATGCAATTCCATCAGCTTCGAAACAGTTCTTATTCATTGCTATCCGAGTTCATTGTTTTCTACTGTTTATTACCTTAATCCTTCCTCGAGTGAATGACAACAAGGTCGTTCGCATCCAGCATCAGCCCGACCTATGTAATACACATTGGTGTACTTCTCCTTTCATAATACGTCACCACCATGGTCATGCCTATTACACGATCTTCTACTTTAGCAGCGCAATTGAATTCACTCAAATCGGCAGACAGTCATTCCATCATTCACTCCAATGCAAGAAGCCTCAGCAACCGGTTTTTTTATAGGTTGGACATTCTGTCTGATTTCCCAATTCCATTGCGATTATTGTCGTCATTCAAACTTTGGTAGCAGATCAATATAAAAATCTATAATAGTTGCCTTCAAATAAACCTGAATACTATAAAATACAGGCTAGCAGTCATTGCAAAGCCTCATATATATATATATATATATATATATATATATATATATATATATATATATATATATATATATATATATATATATATATATATATATATATATATACAGAAAGAAATGCCGGCAGTCTACGACGCCGAAGACGGCATAGGGGAATGGTTAGACTATTTTTTACCGTTAGTGACGTTACATTATTATTTTTTTTATTATTATTCACGTGAGAAAGAAAGAAAGAAAAACACGCGCCCAGAGTGGGGACCGAACCCACGCCTTTCGATTAGATCTAGAATGCCTTACCAATTCGGCTATCTAGGCGACTGTGTGTTCTCCTTCACTTCCTGGGGTATTTATATTTACTACAACTGTATCTGACGCTTGAGGGTGGTAGCCAGTGCCACTCAAACTACACGTGGAGAAGGGGACCTTCTTTTCAACCCCCGGGGCGTGACGCGAACGTCTACAGCCTCTCATAAGCGGGTAACTGGCTGGAAACCCTCTTACGCTACCTTGGCATCAAGGCTGCCAGAACCGAGGCCCTCGCTAAGCTTTCGCAAGACAATAGGGTGTGGAAATGAGCGGCTCGCTAGGAAATACAATGAAATGCCGGCAGTCTACAACGCCAAAGAAGGCATAGGGGAGTGGTTAGACTATTTTTTACCGTTAGTGACGTTGCATTATTATTTTTTTATTTTTATTCACGTGAGGAAGAAGAAAGAAAAACACGCGCCCAGAGTGGGGACCGAACCCACGCCTTTCGATTAGATCTCGAATGCCTTACCAATTCGGCTATCTAGGCGACGGTGTGTTCTCCTTCACTTTCTGGGGTATTTATATTTACTACAACTGTATCTGACGCTTGAGGGAGGTAGCCAGCGCCACTCAGACTACACGGGGAGAAGGGGACCTTCTTTTCAACCCCCGGGGCGTGACGCGAACGTCTACAGCCTCTCATAAGCGGGTAACTGGCTGGAAACCCTCTTATGCTACCTTGGCATCAAGGCTGCCAGAACCGAGGCCCTCGCTAAGCTTTCGTAAGACAATAGGGTTTGGAAATGAGGGGCTCGTTAGGAAATACAGAAAGAAATGCCGGCAGTCTACATGCTTTTTTTGCCTTCTTTGCTTTCTATGCCTTCTTTGGCGTTGTAGACTGCCGGCATTTCTTTCTGTCTTTCCTAACGAGCCCCTCATTTCCAAACCCTATTGTCTAGCTAAAACTTAGCGAGGGCCTCGGTTCTGGCAGCCTTGATGCCAAGGTAGCATAAGAGGGTTTCCAGCCAGTTACCCGCTTATGAGAGGCTTTAGACGTTCGCGTCACGCCCCGGGGGTTGAAAAGAAGGTCCCCTTCTCCCCGTGTAGTCTGAGTGGCGCTGGCTACCACCCTCAAGGGTCAGATACAGTTGTAGTATATATAAATACCCCAGAAAGTGAAGGAGAACACACAGTCGCCTAGATAGCCGAATTGGTAAGGCATTCGAGATCTAATCGAAAGGCGTGGGTTCGGTACCCACTCTGGGCGCGTGTTTTTCTTTCTTTCTTTCTCACGTGAATAATAATAAAAAAATAATAATGTAACGTCACTAACGATAAAAAATAGTCTAACCATTCCCCTATGCCTTCTTTGGCGTTGTAGACTGCCGGCATTTCTCTCTGTATGTCCTAACGAGCCCCTCATTTCCAAACCCTATTGTCTTGCGAAAGCTTTGCGAGGAACTCGGTTCAGGCAGCCTTGATGCCAAGGTAGCATAAGAGGGTTTCCAGCCAGTTACCCGCTTATGAGAGGCTGTAGACGTTCGCGTCACGCCCCGGGGGTTGAAAAGAAGGTCCCCTTCTCCCCGTGTAGTCTGAGTGGCGCTGGCTACCACCCTCAAGCGTCAGATACAGTTGTAGTAAATATAAATACCCCAGAAAGTGAAGGAGAACACACAGTCGTCTAGATTGCCGAATTGGTAAGGCATTCCAGATCTAATCGAAAGGCGTGGGTTCGGTCCCCACTCTGGGCGCGTGTTTTTCTTTTTTTTCTTTCTCATGTGAATAATTCTAAAAAATAATAATGTAACGTCACTAACGGTAAAAAATAGTCTAACCATTCTCCTATGCCTTCTTTGGAGTTGTAGACTGCCGGCATTTCTTTCTGTATTTCCTAACGAGCCCCTCATTTCCAAACCCTATTGTCTTGCGAAAGCTTAGCGAGGAACTCGGTTCTGGCAGCCTTGATGCCAAGGTAGCATAAGAGGGTTTCCAGCCAGTTACCCGCTTATGAGAGGCTGTAGACGTTAGCGTCACGCCCCGGGGCTTGAAAAGAAGGTCCCCTTCTCCCCGTGTAGTCTGAGTGGCGCTGGCTACCACCCTCAAGCGTCAGATACAGTTGTAGTAAATATAAATACCTCAGAAAGTGAAGGAGAACACACAGTCGCCTAGATAGCCGAATTGGTGAGGCATTCGAGATCTAATCGAAAGGCGTGGGTTCGGTCCCCAGTCTGGGCGCGTGTTTTTCTTTCTTTCTTTCTCACGTGAATAATAATAAAAAATAATAATGTAACGTCACTAACGGTAAAAAATAGTCTAACCATTCCCCTATGTCTTCTTTGGCGTGTTAGACTGCCGGCATTTCTTTCTGTATTTCCTAACGTGCCCCTCATTTCCAAACCCTTTATATATATATATACAAAGTAAGACACCTCGGTAACAGCAACAGCGGAGGGTTTATTTCGACGTTTCGACTTCGGGACAAGTCTTTTACGGGAATGATGGCTTCGGACGCTTCGCAAGAGAGCATATATGTCGAAAGTGGAAAGCGGGTTTACGAATGACCAACGATACCACACACAAACATACGTGAATAACACAAACACGAAGCGGGAATCTTCCTTATTAGAATAATGAACAAAAAATGAACAAAAAATAAACAACGAAGAGGCCTTTTTTTTTACGTGACCATGATTGGTCAGTTGTTCTTACCAGCTACAATGTAAATGAGGCAGTTGGCATACTAACAAGAGTTATACATGAATTATTCCATTTGTTCGTTCCGAAACAACGAACATTAGGAGCAGTTATCCAGCCTTTTTCTCTCGCGAACTGAAATTCTTGTTACGTAAGAAACTGCGGTTTCACATAAAGTACAAAAAAGCGAGTAGTGACTACTGGTACGAAAAGTTTTGTGATGCGCGTAGTTTGTTGAAACAAGTCCGTAGAGTATAACCTCAGTAGAAATCCCAAATTCTTCTGGCAATATGTCAAGGACAAATTTTCCACAGCCCCGATGTACCATCTGAAGCTTTCCAAAAACGGAATCTCCATAAGCAAACCAAAGGACGGCGCTACGTACCAAAGGACGGCGCTGAGTGCTTCGGTGATTACTTACATTCTGTATGCCATGTAAAAGATGCTCCCTCGCCACTTTCTTGCTCATTAAATTCTCCAACGAGCGAGACGACCAACGTGTTGAGACTGTTTTCCTTTTCTCAAGGGGATACGAAAGTGGCAATATCTTTGTTAAAAGCAAAATTTTCTCTTGTGTTTTACCTATTCCAAGCTCCATTGTTAAGGGTTGCAGCAGTATTTTGGTCCCTTTGTGGACGCATATCCTTAACATCTCCCTTTCGAAGGGCATTTTTCCTGCCCCTGTGTTCAAATCCGGTGATGATCGTGACGTTACAAAATACCGACCACTATGTTTTCTAAGTCCTTTTGCCGAGGTTTTTGAATTTGAGTTGTTCATGCATTTGTGTTTTTTTAAACACCAATTAAAAGTTGCTCAGCATGGATTTCTAAAAGGCCGATCGGTTGAAACAAACCTGACCACGTTTGTTGAATGCACTAGCCCAATCATCGCCAATCGCGCCCCGGTTGGGGTAGTGTACTTTGATCTGTCCAAGGCTTTTGACTCGGTGGATCAAAATCTTCTAATTGAAAAGCTGCTACGATGTCGTGTGTGCAGCAAACGAGGCATGTTCATTCGCGACTATCTAAACAGCGACAGAAATTTTACGCGTAGGTGGCGTTTTGTCTAAACCTTTCTTTTCCAAGACAGGAGTTCCTCGAGGATCCATTTAGGTTCCACTATTTCAACATTTTTATCAACGACCTCTCTTGTTATGTAAGCAATAGCCCAATGCTTCCCTACGCAGATGACATCAAACTGTTTCGAAAAGTTGGCTCTCGTGGTGACTGTGTCCTTTTAAAGTTCGGCATTTGTAGGGTAAGTAATTGGTGCCTTCACAGCAAGTTATTAATAAATCCTACCAAAACATATGTAATGAGTCTAACCAGTAAATGCACAAGTGTGTTATACGATTACACGTTAGATCAATGAATCCTGAGGTGGGTTGATGGGCGTCGTGGCCTAGGAATTTTTTTGTCGATTTAGCGGTAAGTTTTCAGGTGCACATTTAAAAAGTTGTTAAAAAGGCAACATCAGGAGTAATATCCCGCATCACGCGTCCTTTCCCTAACGTGTCGTGCTTCAATCGTTTGTTTGATCGTTAGTCATTCCGAAACTTCATTTTGGGTCTGTCCTATGGAACAACTTCTATGCAAGGCAGCCTGCGAAGATTGAATATTTTCAACGACGTTTTGACAGAATTGTTTATTATAGGCATTTTCATCTAACAGTGTATTTACCAGTATAACATTTTTTGATAACTTGCACTTGGTTACACTGTACAAGAGAAGGAATGATGCTGATTTTATATTTCGGTTTAGTGTTTGCATCATGGTACTGAGTGCAAGCGTTTGTCGTCGTCAATACACTTTCGGGCCCCTTATAACAGATTTTGAGAATTCAGTATGTTTGGAACAAACAAAGTCTGTTCTCTTATGCAGCGACAGTTTAATTTGTGTAGTGGTGTGAGGTCAAATGTTTTTGATATTGTTAACAATAATAGGTCGGCATTTAAACTAGCTCTTGCGAAGTTATAGTGTCTCATGTAATGGTAATCATGTTTCTTCTATTTTATTTCTTTTTTTTATTTTGTGCACCACCGTCTCAGGCCATGCGCCGTTGGTGGGCGGGTACAAATAAAGATGAATGAATGAATGAATGAATGAATCAACAACAAATTGCAAACCTGTTTCATTGAATTGTACGATCTCTTCTGAGACTGCAATAAAAGTAACCTGTTAGTTGGTTGTATATAGGCTCCGGAACGATCGCCGGGTGGCCCTGCACTCTCCCCTCCGGGGGAGTACGCCGGGGCGGCCGCCGCTTCGGCACGTGCTTTTTTCGCTACGCACGTGCTGCATTTCTCGCGCTAGGAAGAGGGCTGGGTAAAATTTTCCTTCGACTTATGAAAGCATACACATTAGCACCTGTCCAGCAAGTTCGGTTTACACGTAGAGTAGCTACTGGGTCCATTTTTGCCGGTGCTTGTCTTGTCGTCTGCTAGAGACACGTCGTCTGCTACGCGCCAGTCGAACGGACGAGCGCCCCGGCGGTTTCACGGGATAAAGAGTGCTCTTGTGGGTGACCCTTAGTTGGTCTAACCACCTCAGTCATCGCGAAACGACTGCGTCTGGTGAACGGCTTTTCAGCGCCCTAAGCAGACGCCCCCCGGCCTGCTCCTCCGCGTCTGGCAAGTGCACGCGCAGCTCGCGCTGTCTTCCGCACCGCCTGAAGCATCCAGCCTCCTACTCACGAATGCGAACAAAGCGACCGCCGGCTGCACGAGCTACTTAAGCCAGCACGTACAAAGACCGGAGGGAACACTCCTCACTATCCCGAAACGAAAAGATGAAGCTGAAAGCGAAGCAAACCCCCCATATTGTTGCATGGTCATCTGCCACGACAGTAAAGAAGAGGATCCATTCGTTAAATTCTGCATATTCCCCGCGAAAGCGCACTTCAAGGATAGACGGTAAGCATGGATCACTGTGGTTCGAAAGGTGAAATAAGTTGACACATTTTTGTTTGTATCTGTGTGCTTTCAGTTTTCATTACCCGGCTTTGAAAATGCGAACTAGTGTTCTAACGAGTCCTCCCCTCTACACTTTTAATAATGCATGCTGCCAATGATTGTTTTCCGCTATAATAAATGAACTTCGGAGTTGTTTAGCTGGTGCCGTTCGATATCGTCCATATATAACACAATAGGTTGACATTTTGCATGGGTGAAAAAAAAAGGTTCTAGCGATTTACCTGGCTGTAGTAGCTCTGGTCCGTCTTGTCACTGTGACTTGTGTTCTGGACGGGATTGCTGCGTTGTTCGGTTTTTTCCCACATTTAGAAATACTGGTAATTAAAAGAGGTATACACCAAATTCTGTATATTATAGTAATGAAAAGTTATACGCCACAAGCTGTTCTGTTGTTTCCGCGAACTGTCACGCTAACCCATACTTGTACTCCAAGCGGGTGACAAACATTGCGCACAAAAATTTCTTCAAGGACAAGTAAAATGGAAAGGCGGCGCTGTCAGCGCACCCCTGAATTAGCGTGTGCCTTTCTAATGCGTTTTTATAAGATGCAGCTGATTGTTTCACGAGTAAGAAATAACCTATTAACCATAATCAATCACGTTTATCTTACATTTCTTGCAAGCCTCAGTGTTTCTGCAGTCCAGAAAGTCCGGATGTCCGAAGCGCGAGCACGCGATGGGAGTAACAAACAAGAGAAAAGTACGCTGTGACCAGCTGAACAGCTGTCGCCTTGCAGAAGAAAAGAGCAGCCTTCAACCGCCGAAAACCGCGTTTCCCCCCTTAAAATCGTCGGGGCAGTCTGCCGGTCGAGCGGCGGGAATCAGGCGGCGCGTCTGTAGCAGACGACAAGACAAACGTCGACAAAAATAAACTCAGTAACTACTCTCCGTTTAAACCGAACTTGCTGGACACGTGCTGACGCGTACGGTTTCATAAGTCAAAAGAAACTTTACCCAGCCCTCTTTCTAGCGCGAAAAATGCAGCACGCGCGCAGCGGAAAAAGCACGTGCCAGATAGGCGACCGCCGCCACGTACTCCCCCGGAGGGGAGAGGGCAGCGCTTCCCTCGCCCGGCAAACTTTAGCTTCGCCTCCCAATTGCTGCGAAACATGCGTTCATATTTGTTTATTTATGTTTGTTACTAGCACGTGGTCACGCTCAGCTACTGTTCTTGTGTTTCATGCGATGCGCGCGTATGCTTCGTTCGCAGGACGCAACGGCAAAGTTGATAAGGAAAATCTGAAGCTACGCGGTCGCTTTCGTGAACTGTTCTTGCATTTTCAATAGTGTTCTCGACCTAATCCGATGTTTCTAGAAATGTACCACAATGGATAAATCCCTGCAAAGCAAACGCCACGGGATTCGATTCGTCGATGGTCGTCCGTGCACGTCAGTTTCTAGAATGCTTCTTCGCCGCCTGTGTTTTTCAAGTTCATCGGTGAGCAAAAGTTGCTTCAATAAACGTACATTTCTACAAGAACATCGATTCATTCTTCTCTACGTGATATCTGGTGGAGGGGCTGGGTACATGCACCCTAAACGACCTTCAGGTCACCAAGCTAGCCCAACTCGTACCTTCCGCGAATAGCACGGCCTTCAACCGGAGTTTGGGGTACGGTCTGAAAAAGTAAAAAAACAAGAGGTTGGAACGGCACCATGGTCAACGAAGCCACTTCTCCCGTCATTCTGCAGCAGCCCTGGGAGACGTTATCATTTTGGGGATCCACTGGTGAATACCCGGAAGAGCATTTGTTGAAGGCGGAGTGTGTCCTGAGTTTAAACAGGTAGGACGATGGAAAAACGCTCCGACATGCATTTTTCTACCTTGAAAACTCCGATGGATTTTGGTTCGAGAGCCACGGCACCGACCTTATGACCTAGGCCCTATTCTAGAGCGAGTTCTTGAAGGCGTTCATGATCGTCGTGCGAAAGGAGCAAGCCGAACTTTTGCTGCAAACGCTCCCGCAATACCCTATCGAAGCGGTAGTGATTTTTATTTCGCACATGAACAAATTATTTCGCCGTGCTGATCGGGAGATGAGTGAAGAGAAGAAACTTATGTTTCTGATGCGCAGAGTTAAGCAGGAACTTTTCGCTCGCCTTGTGCGGAGCCAATCCGAAAGGCGCAGATGAATTTCTCTCATAGGTGGTTAAGATTGAGAAGACCCCTGACATGCGCTCAAGACAGTACGACTGGCAAATAGGCCCTTCTTCTGCGATCCCCGTCGACGGAAGTGGGGTCCCAACAGACATATGAGTGAAACTATCCGCGCCGTAGTGTAGCGTTTCCTGACGACGCGCAACCGCAGGTCAGTTTCCCCACCGATGTTGTAGTGATATTGGGCTGATAATACTTTTATCAGAGCGCCAATGTGACGGTTGGTTACCGTTGTGAAGCATTATTATTTTAGACACAAGACAACAGGACGGAAGACACATAGGATGCATTCACTGGCGTGGCACGCATGCGGGTAACCATGTGCGTGCGCCGGCGTTACTGCCACACCGCCATCACCGCCATCTCACCGCCATCTCCGCGAGATGGCGGTGAGATGGCGGTCCGTGCTAAGCACATGACGTGTTTGATGTTCGAAACTGTCCCCAACATAGCGCAAAGTAACTCACCGACTCCAATGTGAGTGCGATTAATGGTACACCTGTTGACGCCAGCGCTGTGAATCCGGTTTAAACGAGGCAGACGACGCTCACTGGTGATTTTTTTCTGGAAGTTGAGTGCGCGGTGGCACGAGGCGCGAGATGTCATGGCCGTTTCCGGTGTTGTCAAGCGAAGAAAGTGACAGCTTAACTTTTAAGTGAATGTCACCTATAGCAGGCCGAAACACAGGATGAAATACACGCTACTTCTATTAGTTGCGAAAACAATTCTTCCAATAAGGAGGTCCGGCAGCACTGTGAGGAGCTTTCACTCTTTCCTTCGTGTCTGTAAGCATAGCGAATGCTTTCTTATTGGTGCCACAAACCAGCAGTACGTCACTTGCTTGTAGCAATACGTTTCCAACTTACTTTCTTACTTTTCTGGACTTTACTTTTAAGTGGCTATAGGATTCCTTTTTGTTACAAGTAAAAGAAATATGGCCAATAGAAGTTACATTAATCGCGTGTGCAAAGAATGCCTAAACCGAGAAAGAGAAGATCTTTTAAGCCAGGTGTAAGTTATCTTATAGGCATACAACAATCATATTTGGCTGTTATTTTGTGGCCACCCAATTACAACACTGCATGCATTTGTTGAATACGCTGTGGAAGCATTTCAGTTTTTGAAAAAAAAATTGAACAAAGTGTTACGCGGTGTCTATAACTTACAGCTAGCACAGGCATGTGTCCTTTCGCTTTTTCCCGTAATTTCCGTTTATTTTCATGACGTTTTAAATTTTCCCACTTTTCCGGCTTGGTGTTTAATTCGTGCATGCTATGAAAGGAGAGGTACTATTAGCTGCTAATGACACAGTTTAACCCTCGTCTGACAGCTCCTCCCTCTCGAACTGAGTGTGCCAAATAGCTGCTCTTTTAGAAAAAAAATGCTTTCGGCTTAGCTCACCTAACCTTGGATGTGCAAAGTAAAAGCTTGGCTTAGTCCGGTTGAATCTTGTTTTCGCTTGGCTAACCTTTGATGTAGCTGAATTGCCGACCACGACTCAAAGCTGTTAGGTCTCGTGCAACGCTCACAGAACGAGGCGCGGCGTCGCTTTCATTCTCGGTGAACGCGGCGCTCCCATTATACAGCGACCATGGTGCAATACGAGTCAGATAGCCCGAGACGACCCAGCGGCGCATGCGTGGGAGGCTGCAGATTTGGTCGGATGCCGCCGATCAGCTGAGAGGCTGCTGCCGTCGCGTCCGCGACTGTTACGTCAGCAGAATGACTGAAAACGGGGTTTTGTGCGCAACGCCGAAAGAAGGCCCGGCGAATCACGCGATGCGCTTCGAGGGCTGTGTCGCCGCGGATGTGTCTCTGGTCAAAAGGTTAAAGGGACCCTGAAACCCTTTCGGTACGCGTTTTCACTTTTTCCGGCACGTATGGAATAACCGCGAAAGCTATAGTTATCGCCAGAATGGAGCGGCACTGCGGAATTTGCTTCTCGCACCAGGTACCCCTTCCATTCCTGCTTTATTTTGTGGCTCTTTCTAAAGTTGTTATTGAGAAGCGTGTTCATTGATACAACTGACGGAAAACCGGCCAAGAGCCGCTACATGGCCTTAGTGACGTAATTCGAGCCGTCGAAGAACGTCAAGACTGGGAAAGCGAAAAATCTTTTGAACCAGTTTGCGAGTTATCTGATGAGAACAGAGCAGTGATTTTTAGCTGAGGTACTTCGCGGCCACCAGTCTAAGCACCGGGAGTGTTGGGTGACTACGTTCTGCAAGCCTTTAAGATTTTAAAAAAAGTTGAAAAAGTGCTTCAGGGTCCCTTTAACTTGCGCATCTTCCGCGACAACGCTGCATGAAAGTAGTAATGCTTTGCTTTAAAACATTAAAACAAAAAATACCAGCATTAGCGCTAGATAAACCGAAAGCCAATTGCAGTCGCTGCTACACAATGAAACTAAATAAGGCAGAATAAAGTATGTTGGCAAACCAAAACCGAGCCGTTGTTACTCTAGAGACCAATCCGAAACCGAAAAGCTTTTTTTGGGACGCTGAACACGATCCGAAACTGAACGGAAAGAAGTAGCTGTAACCGCTATACTATGAAACAATTTCAACGCTGCGATGAAAATAAAGCACACTGAATGTCATTTCGGGCTTTTCTTCCGCATGATGCGTCATCCTGAAAATTGCTTATTAAGCATATGCTCCCCTCAGATGAATTACAAGAATGTAAACGCTGTATTATCGCTTAGTAAATATGGAAAGTGCACGCATCAATACTATATACCATTTTTCATAAGCAGCCGGGAAAGGAGGAAAATACTCTCAAACCAGTTCTCTCGGCGGCCGACCAGCGTTGCCTGAGCGCGCTGGGCTGCTAACATCGCTCGGCGCGGTGTGCTCCGCTGCGTAGTTCAGGAGTATTTCGCACCGTGTGCTTAGTTTTTGCGGAACTTTCAAATGTTTTAGCCAATGCTGCGATGCCGTTCAAGGCGCAAACGTCGCTTGGTCAGCACCGCGCGGTGGTGGGTTATTGAACTACCAGAGAAAGCGAGAAACAGTCGCTGACAGCACGCATGTGCACGGCACTGCCTGGAGAAAATGCAGTGCGGTTGCGGCGTGTTTTTGCGGCATCGCTTCCCAACGCACACCGAGTTGAGATATCGGTGGATTCCGTTGATAAATCGCAACGACTTTGTACCAACGACCAACTCCAGGGTTTGTTGGGTGCACTTGGACGGCAAGCAGACTGAGCAAAATCTATTTATCAGACGCAAAGCTGCGACAGGGAACGGAACCCCCTGAAATGTTAGAAGCAACTTTATCGTTTACAATACAACATTGATTGGTTGGTTGATTGATTGATTGATTGATTCATTATGGTGATTAACGCCCCGACGCTTCATGGGTGATGAGGCGCGCCGTAGTTGAGGGCTGCGGGTTAATTTTGACCACTTGGGGATCTTTCACGAGCGCCGATACAATACAACACTACAATAACTTCTGGTTCCTTGTAGTCAATTTAAAATACCATATCTTGTTTGGTCATTACAGCCAATTGGCATTAAACAATCCCCTGTTCATCTAATCTAATCTTTAAAATCCCGGCGTTTTGTTTACTTTTTTTTCAGGCCAACGCATTACACTGGCAAACAATATGAAAGGATAACTTTCTCCATCGCACACTGCTGGTCGATAGCAGGATAAGTAGGCAGCCAAATGTGGAAACGCAGCTCGAGATACGCGCGCACGCTGCATTTGGACAATAGCTCAACCTGTTCACAACGCGGTCAAAGGAAAAGCTCTTAATCCTTTTGCGTTGCCACGGAATCTAAAGTACTATTACAATTACAAAACAGTTACTGCTGGTCGCGTAAAGCATTTGTCGTGCAAGCAGCGGTTTCACAAAGGTGGGCTCCGAGCGACAGGCCACATGCGCTGCGCAGTGTTAGGTCAATCATGATCACGGTCATGATCAACCAATATTAACTCGCCCGAACGTCAACCCTTTTGCTCAACCTTCGAATAGTAATTCGACTGGTTGTGCGGTCGTGTCATTTTTCCGCCCGGGTAATTTCGTTTCGTCAGTAACCGTCATAAGTCTAGTTAAGAAAGGTTGTATTGCATTGCAATGTCAACAGCGTAGCAATCGCCTCGTCGAAAGTCCATCGCGAGCACGGATCACCGTGACCCACATATGCTGTGTGCGCTCCGCATTCGACGTCCGCGCTTCCGTAAACATGACTCATCGGTGAACATAACAAGCACGGTGACATTGAAAACACGTATTTACTCCCCGATATCGATTTCTATGTCAGTCGGTGCCATACCGGTACGTTTGCATCGCGGAACTGCGGAGCACCACCGGCACCACCACCACACTGCTACTGCTGCTCGCAACAGCCGGGGTCGGAATTTCCCGCTCTGGCAGCAAATTAGGACCTAAAATCCGTCCGCAGATGATGAAAACAAAACAGAACACACACACACAAGCACTGCAACCGCTAACTTAACGCCAAGCCACTACGGTTCACTCGGTAATGCACGGATACCGAGCAGACGCACGCAAAGAACGGCGCACTTAACAGCCCAGCGCGGAGGTTCCGGCGGTCGCTTCATAGACGGCGCTAGCGTCTGGTCAGAAAAAGCAAATGGCGGCGCCCACCTCTAGCAAGGAAAATGGTGTATAGGCGTAGGTAGCCGATTTCCGTGCGTGCAGAGTGCATGGCAGCGCTGGTGAAAAAAACTTGCGCCGACATCTACATTTGTATCCTAAGATGAAAGGCCCGACAGCGATACTTCGACTCCAACGGAGCGTTTCCGTACGCAGCTGCTGCATTTTCGGTGTATGCTTCCCGAGTACGAAAGGTTATCGAAAAGAGAGACTAGCAAGCATGATTTTTAATCGGCTTGTCCCAGGAAATACAAATGCTCTCTGCGTTTCTGTGGCTTCAAATGTGAGCGTGAAAGGTTCCAAAGGCGAGGTGTTGGTCAGTTTGAGTGAGGAGGAGCGAGTGTCAATGTATCAAAATGTTTATTCCGTAATGTCAAGGCCGGGCTAAAATTTTTTGCTTTTTCAAAGAGAAAGAGAGAGCAGAACTTTGCTCAGGAGGAAATAGTTGTGGTTTACGAAAACGGAGTAACGAGATGGCAGGGAGCTCAAAGGTAGAACCTGAATCTACGGCACCAGATGCAGCAGCTTCTTCCCTTGTCCTTTCTATGAGCTGACGCTGATCTTCAGCTACCCAGCTTGCCAAACCTGCCTCCTATGCTTCGAAGAAGCGGGACATGTTATGTTTGAGCTGTTCTCCCATGGCCATACCCTTGGACATGACTAGGTTGCGCGCAAGAGGGTGGATGTTTCCCCTATTTTAGCAGAGTTGGAAGTTAATGCCTGATCGATCCCCTTAACGCACATGGATTGTCAGATACCTGTGTTGGTTTTTCGTCCACTGAGTTAGCAATTCTTCGGCATTGAGACCTCGTTGTAGCAAGGGGAAAGATTGTGTTCCTAGGCTAAGGATGAGGATTCGTTCTTATCGCTTTTCGAAGAGGGCAGTGTAGTAGTCATCGTCACAAGGAGCACGATATAAACGTTAATTTTTACGTTTCCTTACTTTAATTACCATCCAACGCGTTGGCTCAGTGGGAAGGCGTTGCGCTGCTGAGCTTAAGTCGTCCGCTGGTTCAATTCCCGGCCGTGGCGGTAGTATTTCTGATATAAGCAGAAAACAAAAATGCGAGTGTGTCGAAATTTGGGCGCCCGTTAAAGATACTGCAGTGGTGAAACTTCTTCCGGAGGCTTCCACTACGACGTCCCTCGTAGCCCACAAGTAGCCTCGGGGAATGAATTACCGGGAATTTATATTTTTGATCTTCTGGTGGAAATCTGCTTTGGTGTGATTACGTAAGTGTCGGGCATGGTGTAGGCCGTGTCTGCCGAGCATGCTACCACTGACTGGGCATAGAACAAAGTTCAACGCGCAGGCCCGGCCCCTGGTGAAAACGCGTGTCCTTTTTTTCGTATCCGACGTTGTACCATTATGCTCCTTTACAAACTTCTGTTGCCGTGGCGCCGCATTACATAATATGCGGAGCCCTCGAATCTGCTGCATCAGTCGGAGCGTCCGGGTGGCAGCGGTGACGTATTTCCATGGACGCCTAATGAGCACGGCTGATAGCGGACGGCTAGGAGCCACGGGGGAATCGGAAAATGAGGCTAATAACGCTATCGCGTTAATATCATATTCTCTTTAGCCTACGAGTGATATGAAGCATCGGCTTTTTCCTTCCAGGGATATGCCTCGATCCTAGTGGGGGGCGAACAGACCCACAAAATTGTTGCACTGCTCCTCCCCGAGAGGCTAGCCTTAAAGCACCTATATACTAGTCGAATGTGATATTTCGGTTTTGTGTGTTCTTAGATTTAGGCGCACGTTGAAGACCGCAGGTGGTCAAGATTAATCCGGAGCCCTCCACTGTGGCTCGCCTCATAACCCGTGTACTTTCGACGCGTTAAAAAACATAATCAAATCAAATCGACTTGAATATGGAGTGTAAAAACCCTTTACAACCGTCGCACACCCGAAAAGTGTAAATCTTTCTCAAGTGTGTTTTTGTAAAAAGAATGGAGCGAGCTCAAACTAACGCGTATGACTTCATGGTAACGAAGCTGTACTAAACCTTCACGACAGCCACGACGGCTTAAGTGCAGGATTGCCGCCGGATTGCTTCTTCTTTGCGGCAGCAACGACCTTTACTCCATCATTGTTGCTATAAGTGGGAGATTCCTTCATTTTGTTGCAGTTATAATCATTGAATATCACGTGGGGGGGGGGGGGGGGTATGCGCTATGACGTGTCTTTCCAAGCAAGTGTTGCCACGGTTACGGCGAACGCTGTAGTTTTTTTTTCGCCAATCTTGGACGATCTGTTTTAGTGGGTTTGCTTGGCTTGAGAAACGTCCGCCGGAGACGCTGGGCAGTCACCGTGAGGCACGCATACACGAGCGCTCGGCATTTTGGTCACCGCTATCTTGGCCAATCTCCCTAAATTGGTGTGTTTGGCTAGACAAACGTCCGCAGGAGACGCGTGGCGGTCACTGCGAGGAACGCACGCGGGAGCGCTGGGCATTTTCTTGGTTTTTTAACTGCCGGGCGGTGTTCGCGAGGCACGCGCTCACGTGAGCTTGACATTTCCCTGGTATTTTTAACTGCGGACATAAAACTCTACTGATTTTCTAAACTGCTTCGCTGTTACAAAGAAAAAATTAGCGCCAATCCACCCTGTGGATGTGGTTGGAAAGCAAAGCTTTAAACGGCACCCACAACGTTTAGCCATGCGACGTCACTTAAATTCACTCACGTTGCTCTACAAATTGTGAAACCAGAGAGAAGTGAAATGCACTTCACCACACCATCTATTACTTCAAAAAGATACTCTTGGTAAGGTAAAATTAATGCATGATGCACGAACGGTGGTTGGTTGAGTTGTAGTGGTGTAGCACATGAGTGGAAACTCTTTTTTATAAAATTACAGCTCAAACCCGGTGTTAGACGATCTCACTTGTCCGTCTCTGCCTTTGCGGACGGAGGCGACGAGATCGGCGGCAGAGACGGTGAGGATGAGGAGGTGCCGGAGGAAGCAAAACGGGTGGAGCCGGAGGAGGAGAAGAGGATCAAATACTTCTATTCAGATTTCTGAACGGCCCAGAGTGTGGCCCAGGGGAGTGGTTCATTTTCCCTGTAGCCCATATTCAGTCCGCACCGCCTGTGCTCTGTCCGCGAGTTGAAGCTGGGTAGGCAAAGTGGGGCTGGACAGCAGCGTCTCCCATTGCTCTTGTTCAGTTGAAGGAAAGCGAGGAGGCTGTTCAGGGCTAAAGTCGCCCACTCCGATAATGTGGCATAGTATTCTTACCTCTGAGCAAAATTTGCTATCAGCACCGTAGTGATTCGGGTGCGTTAAGTGAAGACGCGTCGGGTGTGGGAAGGAGCCGGGTTGTATGAGCCATAGGGTAGTTGGTTGTTCTATGGCAAGGTCAGTGTAAGGCGAAGATAGGGTCGTCTCAGAGCCGATAATGCTTGGTTATGTCCCTGAATGAGACAAGCCCGCGACTGTCCTCGTGCAGATCCATAGCACGGGGGCAAAAAGTACAGGGTTGGTGGGCGTATTCGTTGTCCTCCACAGAAGCGTGAGCGAGTATCCAGATGAGGTGAATGGAGCGATTTGGAGAGTCGTTTTCTAGCACACGCAGTGCAGGTTGGGACACCAAACCCGACTGGTAATTCCGGTAGGCTTCTTGGGAATCAGTGACTACCTTACGAACCCCTGGTTGAGGGAGAGCCAAGGCAATGCTGCCTCTTCTGCTGCTGTCATTTCTTCGGTCTTGAGTAAGGCACAAGCAAGGAGATTGGTTCTAGAGGTAGCCACGATGATGGCGTACTACTGCCCTCGATGTTGGGAGGCGTCTGCGTAGATAACTGCATTATCCCCAGCGATGGTGATCTTGAGGGCTTGAGCCCGTGCTTGTCGGTGACCCTCATCGTGTGAGGGGTTCATATTTCTAAGTAAAGGGAGCATCTTTAGTTCTTGTCGCCAAAGTCCAGGAGTATATCAAGCGTATTGAGATTCTGTGCTGCCCAGTCAATCTGGTAAAGGATGCGGCGACCCGCCGCAGTTCTGCTCATTCGGACGCCCCGCTTGTTGGTGGCAACTCGCCTGATCCTGTGGAAGATTTTATTGATGCTGTGTTTGAAACGCTGCAAGGATATATCTCTCTTAATGTTGGCCTAAAGATGTAGGCCAAGGATCTTGATGCTGGGGATTGGACTGATGGCCTGGCCATCAAGGAGTACTTGAATGTGTTCCTTGAGTTGCCGTTTGGTGTGAGGGCAGATGACAAAGAGCTGAAATTTTTTTCGTGAACCCTGGAGGCCACAGGCTTTAGCACATTGGTGTACTAGATGTGAGATACCATGGGTTGGTGTGAGCTTCAATCAATCGCTATCGCGTGGCATTCAGCGATAATGCAGGGGTTAAACACGTAGATGTGCTTGATGGGTGTACCACTTCTCTTCGTTGTCTCCGAGTGGGCTCGCAGCTTAATCGGTAAGACGACGGGCTATGGCTTTGTTGCTCTATTAGTTCCAGGTTCGATTCCTGGCGGTGCCAGTAAATTCTTTTATTTCCTCGCAAGAGTTTTCTGTTGACACCAATGGTTGCGAAAGAACCCTTGGGGGTTAGAGGTAAAAAGCTTTTCTTTAAAACGCGAAAGAAACGTACCCGCTTATAAGTATTGATTGATTGTTGGGTTTAAGGCACCCACGCAACGCAGGCGATGAGGCTCGTCGTAGTGGAGGGCTCCGGATTAATTTTGACCACATGGAGATGTTTAACGTGCGCTGATATCTCGTACACGCGGGCGTTTTTGCTTGTCGCCTCCATCAGAAAAGCGGCCGAAAAAGCCCAGAAATGGAACCCGCACCGTCGTTCTCAGCAGCACAACGCCTTAGCTACTGAGCTACCGCGGCGGGCACCCACATATAAGTAATGCGGGGTGTGACCCCCACCACTAATGGCTGCTCGGTTTCACTGCCTTCTTTGGTCATAACCAGTAAGGGAAAACGCGAGCTCTGTTCCAGATATCCTTTCCTTTGTCCAAATGCAGTGGCCTACGCAGGATTTCATTCCCCTCGAGTTCGGCGGGGAAGATAAGGGGTGGGGGGACGTGTAAGTGTCCGCGAGAAATGGTGTCCATGGCTATGGCGTTGTGCACATAGGGGTCATTCGCCGATCTCGGCTACGCCAAAAATTCACCATTAGGAAAGCAGCGCCACCGAGCACCGAGGCGGAGCGAATGCCTTATTTGGGGGTGCGTGTGTTGGGCGGGGGGGGGGGGGGGGTATGCTCGGTTGCTCATTGTTAGCATTAAAGCTATGCAGGCAGCCTTCTGTCCTGATGTGCAAAAACGGACGCTTGACCATGAAGGCCTGAAAGCCAGTGGTGAAAGCTATTCCTCTTCGCAGTCTCTTTACACGCTGTACTTGCGAAGTAAAACCACTGAATTATTTCTTGTTTTTTTTAAATGCAGAGCATTTCAGTAACTCACGATGTCACCCGCGTTGGCGTCCGTAGTCCGCATCGCTCCCCCTACACTATAGCAAAAAATAATAATTTCCGGCGCCAGGTTTCGATCCCACGACTCTGCGTGCGGAACGCAAGGTACATGGCGCTTTGCCCACTGCGCCACGAAGCCGACACAGAACTGTAGGTTACGAACGCGCCTTATATCCTTGACTCATTCAACCGTCGGCCACAGGTGCGCCCTCTCCCCCGCGTCCTCCACCCCTTCTCTCCGCTCGCAACACCCTCTCTAGCCGCGTTCGGTTCGGGCGCACAACAGGTGGGGACGTGCGCAACACCCTCTCTCGCCGCTGTCGGTTCGCGCTTAAACGATATGTCGTTCGCGCCCGCTCCGGTAGCTAACATCTGTGGCGTGATCGTGACGTCAACATCACGCGTTCGTGTGGTGGCGCGATTTCGGCGCTATAACACTCTCTCGCGAGGGGCATTGGATTGGATTCGATTGGATTGGCTTGGATTGGCTTGGCTTGGCTTGGCTTGGTTTGGATTTGGATTGGATTAGATTAAAGTGGATTGTGTTGGATTGTGTTGCGTCATAGCCGCGCCATGTTGCGTCATAGCCGCGGCAGGGGGTTCACGGCACGTTTCACGTTTCACCATGGACTTCATCGATCATGTCTACGCTGGAAGACAACAATTACAAGAACAACAACCAATACGTAATCCATACGACTTGCAGGCGCGCCCCCCGCGGAAATGCTCTGCATTTGATCGTGCCCCTCGCGAGGGGGATGTTTCTTGACTGCAACACGGAATTTTTTTTGTTTTTTGCGTTTGGTTATCAATGTCGTCGGACAAACTGGTCAGCTAACCTGCTTACTCTTTTAGAACCGGTATGGGAAGTTGTTTTACCGAATGCGAAATCAACCGGAGCGGAACAAAACCACCCGAACCAAACTGGGATCTTCTTTTAGGCTCGACACCTAGGAGGAAAGGCGAAGTAACGATGAATAATAAAGGAAAATTGAGAAAGAAGGAAGAAAGTGAAAAAAAAAGTGTTGTGGACTGAGCGCCTTCTAGCAAAAACAAAAACAGAAAGGCGGTAGGTAAATTGCGCAAGGGGCTCGACGAAGCCATACGCCAGCCATGGCCGTGCTAGGATTTCCGTTCCGCAGCGCCTAGGAGTATTTTCGCCTTGGACAGCCGCACACACGCAACAAACTGCCGGGCGCCCGCAGGCGCTGCCTGAGTCCCTGGTGCCCATCGCTCGGACAATACGCCCTTGTATTTGCTCACCGCGCATTAAAAGGCGCACGCTCGCCTCCCCTGCCAACGCATTTTCCACATAGCGTGCGGACAATGTTTGCCCCTCCCACCAGCAGCGGTCGACATTCCGGTGGAACTGTGCAGTACCGACGCCAGAGGTGCGCGCAAGGCCCAGAACACATCTGTCACCCTCAACATAACCAAGAGGAAACGTAAGGTTATATCAGCGCTACTCAAACGGTGCCACTGCACATATGCGAGTCGTCTAGCCGAAAGAAAATGTACCACCAGTGAACGCTCTGCATAACCGCCAGGATATGAAAAGATAGGCGGCAGAACGCAGTAGCTGGAAGCCTCTTCCCTTAGCGGTGACAGCATAATGGTGCTCGCATGCTGCATTATTCACGTTTGCGTTCAGCCGCTCTAGTTCTTATTGATCAAATTGTCGGCGGCTGCACTGGCGCCGTGTCCACCGCGCTGTCGTCGGTTCTCGGATCCGCTGCGTCTGCTCTTATATGACCCCGGTACACAGGCTGTTTTCCCAACGGGTTTTTCCCCGCCTTCTCTGGATATGACTGGCTGGTAGAGACAAAGAAACATCCGAAGAAAACTATCTTTTTAAAATATTCGGTGAGAAGACACAATGCAGAGGAAAGTTATGTAAAGACAGCCTAAGCAAATCCACACAAGAGCCGCCGCCGTTTCAACGCGTAAGGTGGGAATAACACTTTGTGACAGCATCATGGTTCGCTCCTCATTTCACTCATTTACGCTTCACCGCAGTCCTCGCGAAGATGCGCCCTTCGAGCGGAAAAATTTCGCTGCAATCCACTCAGCAGTCTGCTCTCTTCACTGACGGGCAGAGCACCTCGAAGGGGTGCGGTGACCTGCCACTGTCCCTCATGGGGAACGAGATACCCTACATCAATCAGCGTTTCACGTTATTGCGGATTTCTAAAATTTTCTTTAAGGATGATCATATTGGAAATGACGATGGGAAGGCTGTGACGTGAGCCGTTTCAGAAAGTTGGATTTTTTATCTTGTAGCGAGGCTCACGTTATGCGGCTGAATTGCTTGGTCATGCCTCGCTACGGTATCATGTGCCGAAGAAAGGCCCGTCTCAATCTCCACTCAACGGCTACGGCACGAATGGGAATTTGAACATTAGAAGGGGTCCCTGCGAGGTTTTCTCGCTGGATACGGAGCTTGTATTTCATCACTTCAGCCAACCATGTTGTAGTGAGGGATTGTTTGTCGCGTTTGATAAATAAGTCTGTATTAAATGGCTGGTTAGTGACCCCATTAGACCGGAGCAAATGAGGACGCATGGGCAAGTCCCATGTGCTCGAACGGGGGAACTACCGCACCAGAAACCCAACTACCCGTTAGACTTATAGCGCTTTCCATTGGGCAAACAGGAGCACTTATAACTGCACCCAAAGTGTTCTCGCGAGTTGTGGCGTCTTCCAGTGGTCGGGCAGGAGCAGGGGCGTTGTGTTTCATTGGTCGAGGAGGAGCACTTTTTGCGCCGAGAGCAGCCGAGAGCAGTTCTCGGTGCTCCGTCGCCCGCGGCGGAGTAACAGGAAACGCCGAGGAAGTCACATGACCTTTTTTATGTCATTTCTGGTTTTATCCCCGGGTGGCGGAGGAAAAATGGCGGAATTTAGCAGCTGCGATAGTCGCTCAGTGCGTACGGCAGCAGCTAAGCGCGGCCGTCTGGATGATGCTGCTACTTTTAGATGATAAAAGCACCACAGATTCAAGCGTAAAATCATCATCGGACAGCAACAGCAGCAGCGACGACGACGACGATTTGACATTGCATGAGTTTATGTTCGAGCACCTGTTCACCCCGCCGGAGCAGCGACCGAAGGTAGAGTCGTATCTGGAAAAGACGGCGGATGCTGTTATCGTTCGCAGCTAATTTTTGAGACATACGATGGTGACCCTATCATGGACATGAACATCCGCTCGGCTTCTTCATTCGTCGCCATGCGGAAGGCAGACACAAAACCACCGGCACGTATCTGGCAAAACTGGCGAGGAACAGCGTGCGGACAACACGAGCGCGCGAAATGCTCCGGAAAGCGAGAGCGGGAAAATTTTGGTCACATGACTCTTGACATCACATCCTCCCCCTCTTTTCATTGCTCCCAGAGCAGCGCGAATGTTTCATTCGCGGAACGAAAGCACACGTCCCCGTTTCTCCCGTGTGCTGCTCTGGCTGCTCACTCCACTTGCTCGTGTTCTCCCAATGGAATGCGCCATTAGCCACTATGGGCCTCGTGCACTGCAGTTTCAAATAAACAGGTGGCGCCACCTGGGAGCGGCACCGAAATTTTTTCTGAAGAACAAAATAAACATATACAGCAGTTCGCTACGCGGCTTAATTTAATCAACAACCGTAAAATAAGTATACAACAATTACCGCGTTTTTTAATTCACAATTGTTATATCATAGAAATTCTACGCTGACGAGTTTTGCGGGAATACAAGCTGAAATAATTTAGAAAGCACCCCTTCTCCAATAAAAGCAGACGACAGTATACGGGTGAGCTGCCTGCGGCGCCGACGTTCACGAAGCACATAGTACCCGAAAAGAAATAAAAAGAACAGATCCATAGGTGCATTTGCGTATCTGCACGCTACTTGGCGTAAGACGCTGCAAAAAACAAAAATGCCGTGTACCCAGTGCATATTTTTGTAGCGCCTCAAATAGCCTTTGGTGTCAGTATAAATCTGTGCACGCATCAGAAAATACATGGAACAACCCACGTATATGCAGCCTTGAATTGTACGTAGTCATACCAGCAAAATATGAAGCTTTAAAATTAAAACAGAAACGTAAATATTCACGCTACACTGCGACACAACCGTAAACAGATGGACACACACCAGCCACAATTCGGAGACTCGCATCCACACTTTTGTTGAAAGGACTCTCAAATATCTCAAACATATGTTCCTGTACAACTTGTAGTTTGCGTTTGTGCGACAGTCGGTGAAAAAATTCCGTGTTGCAGTCAAGAAACATCCCCCTCGCGAGGGGCACGATCAAATGCAGAGCATTTCCGCGGGGGGCGCGCCTGCAAGTCGTATGGATTACGTATTGGTTGTTGTTCTTGTAATTGTTGTCTTCCAGCGTAGACATTGTCGATGAAGTCGATGGTGAAACGTGAAACGTGCCGTGAACCCCCTGCCGCGGCTATGACGCAACGTGGCACGGCTATGACGCAACACAATCCAACACAATCCACTTTAATCTAATCCAATCCAAATCCAAACCAATCCAATCCAATCCAAGCCAAGCCAAGCCAAGCCAAGCCAATCGAATCCAAGCCAAGCCAATCGAATCCAATCCAATGCCCCTCGCGAGAGAGTGTTATAGCGCCGAAATCGCGCCACCACACGAACGCGTGATGTTGACGTCACGATCACGCCACAGATGTTAGCTACCGGAGCGGGCGCGAACGACATATTGTTTAAGCGCTAACCGACAGCGGCGAGAGAGGGTGTTGCGCACGTCCCCATCTGTTGTGCGCCCGAACCGAACGCGGCGAGAGGGTGTTGCGAGCGGAGAGAGGGGGAGGAGGACGCGGGGGAGAGGGCGCACCTGTGGCCGACGGTTGAATGAGTCAAGGATATAAGGCGCGTTCGTAACCTACAGTTCTGTGTCGGCTTCGTGGCGCAGTGGGCAAAGCGCCATGTACCTTGCGTTCCGCACGCAGAGTCGTGGGATCGAAACCTGGCGCCGGAAATTATTATTTTTTCCTATATTGTAGGGGAAGCGATGCGGTCTACGGACGCCAACGCGGGTGACATCGTGAGTTACTGAAATGCTCTGCATTTAACTATGCATTTAAAAACGAGTTCAAGTGGGGCTTGTTGCGCAAAATGTTTTTGCTGACAAAGATAACTTGCACCAGCACAACTATTCACGGTGGCATGTAGTCATGCCAGCGTAGTCACACAAACATCACGTACAACTCTGTCAGCTTTGAAACAATCTCCATTATTCAAAATGGTCTTATTTTATCCAGGGCACTCCGAATGCGAGAGGAACCATTCGTGCACAATTAAAGCTCCTGTTGTGCGATCTACCATATCTGTGCCCGTGTCTATGTCGAGCGATAAACAAGGTAAATAAACGTTGAGAGGCTTTCATGAAAGCCTCGTCTCGCGCATCTACGTCCGTAACTATTCGCATATTAAGTACGCATTTATAAACCGATGAAAGCACTTCAAAAAGCGTTGAAATATTTTTATGAGCCCATCCAACGAACTCATCGTAGTTTCAGCAGTTTGAGGTAGGGTTTAGCCAAGCAGTTGGCATTTTCAAATACCTGCATCTACAAACCTGAATCTTCGGTCTCTTGAAGCTGCTTATCCTTGGTGTCGCAATATACAAACAAACCTTTCGCCGCGATTTCGCAGACACAACACATCAAATCACTTTCTGACATGCACAAGGCACTGTGGAGCGTATACACGGGAGAAATTCGCTTCTGCAAGCACCATGAAGTCGCGTAGTCGGTCTTCTCCTCACAATAAGCTGTCCGCCAACTGCTTGGTTATGCCAGCAGTTCTAACCCAGCCGTTCTGATCTAAAGCTCAATAAATCAAATCCACCAAAGCGACCACAGCAACCACAGAAACCAAGGCATTGCTGGCGTCGTCGGGACGTTAGGCCGTTATTTCATGCTCTTCGGGGGCCGGCGGCCCCACAAAACATTTTCCACTGGTGGAGCGATCACACCTCCCCTCACACATACATTATAGCTTTCGGGAGGCGATGCACACACAGACGCACACTCCTGCACTCCTCTCGTTCTTTTGGTAACATCGTGGGCTTCCGTCTTTTTATTTTTATCTTTTATTTGGGCGGCGCTGCTGGTGTTCAGTGGAAGCCGTTGCGAAATGACAGCGCGACCGCGCGCTGCGTGGAGACAATCCCGCGCTTGTATAAAACTGGTTTTTGTGTGATGAATCGCTTTCCTGTCGCCTTTGCGAACCATATTCTATTTAATAAAGTACGGTTTGGCTGTTCGTATAGCATGACAAGAGAATAGCGGTCATTTCTTATTTCTCTTGCTAATAATCGTACTGCGCGGAATGCTATGCTCAGACGTCGTTTGCTCGCGGACTTCAGAAGTTATGCCTCCGTTGTCCGCAAGATGGCGCTGAACACAGCACATCAGTGGCGCCACCATACAAGCGCACGAGGCCCATAGAAGCTGCGTCGCGTGCTACGCCACGTGGGTTTCTGATTTTGGCACAATTTTTAAATAATGTTCGCTGTTCTTAGGTACTGTTCCACGTGAGCGGGAAAAAATATCTTCAATCGAGCGACCTTTCAATGTGTAATTTTTTTTAAGTGCATCGCACCTGCCGCGCTGGTTGAGTGGCTATGGCGTTGTGTTGCTGAGCCCAACGACCCGGGTTTGATTCCCGGCCGCGGCGTCCGCTTTTCTAATGGAGGTGAAAAACTAAAACGCCCATACGTTGGAGATTTCGGTGCATGTTAGTGATCCCCAGGTGGTCAAAATATTCCGGAGCACTCAACTACAGCGCGCCTCCTCGCCTGTGTAGCGTCGTCGCGTTGAACCCCCACAAACAATCTGATGTGCATTGCAACATCGTAGCACAATTTTTTTTCTGCACGTAAGCGTAATTTTTTTCACAATTTGTGTTTAACAAGCCCAATTATTTTTCCTACTACGAGGCTATGCCCTAAAGCGTCCCCAAGTAATACGTCTATATTGAGGCAAATTAAACAGAACAAGTGAGACAAGCGCGTCTATAAACGCAGCCGTAAGGTGCGTAAACGATTACGTCTACGGAATATCCTAAAAATCCCTAGTAAACGGCAACCTTGCTTCTGTTCATACAGAGACACCGGGGTGGGCACAATTGTTTCTCATCTGTGAGTCTGAAACTTTTTTCACCAAGTCCTTGCAAAGCGTAGTAGCGCTGTGCACCTGCATCGACCCACAATCACCGCAGACATTAAGTTATACACCTAAACGCAAGTGGCCGTATTCGCAGAGCGCTCTTCGAAAACACTAATATCGAAGCCCAGTAAATGCAATCCCCTTTTTGCAGAGGATACGAACCTTCCAGGGCACGCTACTCGCTATAACCACACATTTGTTGGTACGGGCCGAAAAGTGACCGCCCCGACCTGCCGTGGCGGGTTTTTCCCTCATTACCTTTGCCTGCTTCTCTCGCAAATTTTTCCATGTTAAAACATAGGTTTCTTTCTCTCCCAATTTCGCCAAATAATTTTTGTTTCAAACCGCCCTGAATCTTTCACACTGATAGCTTCTTAGGCACCGCAACTGACCATTGCTACTGAAAGCTTTGCGTTGCCATTTACCAACGCGTTAATCCTGCAGAGGGCTCTTAGGAGGCATTACTACTTTGTGTCTCCATTATGGGTTGCGTTTCTATCTCCATATGGCCGCCCGCTTTCCCTAGCGGCCTAACAATTTCCGTTACCTTCGATTCAGTTAAAGGTAAGAAATGTTTGAGGTGGCTGTGCCGTCACTAGCGTAACTATTGTGACCGACACACAGGACTGCAAGGACGACACACTCCCTGTCGTATTTATATCAGAAGAGTGTACGACGCGCTCAGCGTCGATAAGCCAATGCTTCATAGGCCGCTTACTGGAGCCATGAGACATGACACCGCCTCAAAATGATACAACGAAGCAAATTTATTCTAAACATGTTAAATAACTGAAATAGATAGGGCTAAAAGAATCACGAGGCAAACCACCTGATGGCAAATGCTGAATACAGAACACTAGATATTTCCTCCAGGATTAAAAAAGCAATGAACAATGTGATAGAAAATTGAAAATTTACAAAGAGCTTAGAAAGTACCACTTGGGCCGTTTTATCGCCGTCTGCTAAGGTTCCAGACATCGAGTCGCGAAAGTAATGACGGATGTTCGGCTAAGTTCACAGCCGCGCTTATGCTGCCTTTGGCAAAGCCTGGCTACCCGATAGAAATGGAAACTTAGGTGGGTTAAGCTTGACCCATTATTTAAAAGGGAAGTGTGTGGTGAAATGGGGAAATGTGCAATAAGTGGATTCCCAATTTTGGGACGGCGCCCATGCCAAATACTTTTCTTCCCGTGTCATGACGATGATATATATTCTTCTCATCCTGCTCCTCCTTCTGATTGTTGTTATCGCGATAGCGTTATGAGGCTCATTTTTCAAAATTTTGGCGTGGCCTGCCAGTCATCCGCTATCAGCCGTGCTCATCAGGCGCCCGTGGTAGTACGTCATCGCGGCTGGCAGGAAACCCCAACTGAGGCAGCCACACAAGAGGGCCTGCCATGGGTACAGAAGAGCAGCAGATTGTGGAAAGAAGAGCAATGATACTACGCCCGGGACAAAAGGAAAGATACCTGATTTCAGCAGGCGCCGCGCCTGCGCACTGATGTTCTTTCTACGCACCGTGTGTAGTCTCGTGTTCGGCAGACATGGAGGCAAGCCTTGCTCGCTACTTACGCCACCACCACAGCGCCTCGCGCATTACCAAGGATGAGGCCGTCGTTAACATTGTGTCACCTAAATAATGGCGTATTCGGTTGGGCATTTGCGAGCTCTCTGGAGTAGTCTGAAAAGCGGCCGCACCTTCGTTTGGTAGAATTCGAGCGCTCGAACTACCCTCGGGTGGTTCTTTCGGAGCGTCAGCCTCCGACTCGGAGCGCTCCCGGACGCTCTGACTTCGAAGTGAGAGCGTGGCGCAATCTGGCCGGGAGGATGGGTCACGTGACACAAAACGCCGCGGTTTACCACGGTCGAACTGGAGGAGCGGCGAGCGCGCATAGCCTGCCTGGAGGAGCGGTAGGCGCGCATGCGCGCCTACCGCTCCTTCAGGCAGGCTGTAAGTTTACCCGGCGGCTTCCCGCGCTGGCTGCACGGTGGCGCTACAGGCGCACTGCTCCTAGAGTTCCTGTAAATGCTCCCTACGGGTACAGTGCCTAGAATATACTGGCTAGTGTGCCGACCGGAGCGCTTCGCTATGGGGAAAGGTGGCGCCGTTTGCAATGAAAGCCCACCGATGCCGCCAGATGTCGCCGCTTGACGGGAGGGTGCTACCTCAGCAGACGATACAGTTTTTTTTTTCGCTTCGGAAAGCGGTAAAGTGGCCTAGTGCGTCCGTGATTAAAGTGCTTGTGGACGTATTTTTTCTTCGCCAAGATTCGCCGTTTATTGTTCTGTGTGGGTGCTTGCACATTCGAGCCATTCCCCAGCAGTTTCGGGCTGCAGGCGCGCCCGCATCCGTGCCACGCCAAATCGCGCACTGTGGTTCACTAAAAGTACTTTGTGTAAGTTTAAAATAAGCTGAAAATTGCAAAGTTATGGCACACATCAACAATATGATAATTGCGCCGTTGTATAAAAGCGGTTACCGGCCGCAGATGCATGCTACGCGGCTTGCGGAATAGCAACGAAGCATTTGCACGCCCTATCCGCACGCATCGCGCGGATAACGCCTAGCACTCTTCGAGCTCGCTTGCAGCGCCGAGTGACCAAGTGGCCAGTTTCTATATTTTATTATCCTTTTTTCCCTGTCCTGTATGTCGCAATTATAGTGTCCAAAACTGCAACACACAGCGCAAGGCAAAAAAAAATATAGAAACCAAGCACTTGGTCACTAGGCGTGGGGACAATTTTAAAAGTTATCGCTGCTAGGCGTGCAGATAAGGACAGCCCCGCCCGCACCCTCTCGCCCGGCAGCGCTTCATGCGGCGGCCGCCGGCATTCATCGCTCGCGGTGCCACCGGGAGGCCGCGGTCGGCACACTAGCCAGTATATTCTAGGCACTGTACTACGGGAGCAAGAGTTGCGCATAAGTCCGCCATCTTGACCGCCGAGCATCCAAAGCAGCATGGGAAAGCCAACCATCGGGCTTGAAGGAGTCGTGCGCACCGCGCGAGGGGAGCGTGAGCGCGCCCCGACGTCGCTGCTTTTTTTTTTTGTAACGCGCGCTTTGGTTTACTATTAGGGGTGTGCGAATACTCGAATACGTATGGAATAGCAGTTCTGCGAATACTTCGTTTCGCGAATCGAACAATTACTATTCGACTTTTCTAATAGTAAAATAGATTTTTCATAAGTGCCCCGTGGCTATCCAAAAGCGTGCCTCATCATGGCCCGTGATTGTAGTTCTCCCGTGTTTTCGCATCATATTATTCATACTCGCAACGTGCTCGCTTCGGAGTTACACGGCGCTGTGTAGTCTCTGCGTTTGGTTGCAATGCGGCAACTCTATAGCGCAATTCGTTTTCCAACCCGATACATCGTGCTCACTCAGGATTCTTAAGCACTGACTGATAGTGGTTCGGCGGCTGTACTGCTGCGAATGGGAGTTGAAAAGCGTGATTTCCGGATTATAGAAAAAGTCATGGGTCCCAAACATGTGCAGCGGCTTCATTCTTCTAAAGATACCTGTGGAAAACCGCGAAAAAAAAGAAATTGATATTCGATTCGATATTCGGCATCTGTTATTTGTTCGATTCGAAATGCACTATTAGGTATTCGCACAACCCTGTTTATTATAACTGACGTCTGACTGCGGAACTGATGTACAAAACTACGCCGTTCATCGCACAGGTGAGCTGCTGAGCTAACCAGCAGGTTAGCTCAGATGCGAGTAGTTACTACATGTACTGTTCCCAATATGCTGAGTGCTTCACGTCGCACATGCGCAGCAAAACGCAGTCGCACGCGTAGCTGCTTTGAAATGAATATTGGTATTTCCCGTCTGAAGTATACGACCTGCAAACCGAGTGAACATCAATTTACAGTTCCCGAACATTGCCAAGAAGTTTTAAATCATCGTTGTAACCTGATTACTTCACAAATAATTTTTTTATCAGCTACGGATATAAAAAATTGAGTTACGGCCAGTGGCTGCTCAGCTTAAACTTCTGGATTCAGCAAGCAATATATCTACTTGCCACGGAAACAGGGTGTGGATAATTAGCAGAACCAGACGAAAATGGCCAATAGTTTTCAATACATGCTCCTTGTGGCTGAATGGCACTGGAGGAGCATATACAGAAAGTAACATGACAGCAATAAACATTAAACCTGTAACTCTCATAATGCACAGAAGAGGGCTTTAATGAACCATTCAATATTTTTCTTACCTTCATTTAAAAGTGAAATCACTAATTATAATTTCTACGTTTCACAGACAATGCAGCTCATGGAAAGAAGCATACTTTGGCTCATATGCGCAGGATGTTTACAGGAATTGAGGGTGTCCAGCCATGCAGCATAAAAGACAAGCAGTTTCTCGAGTTATAACTTTTATTAATCACTCATTCAGCACACAATCACTGATGCATTTAAAACGATGGGCAACACAAATTTCTTGTAAATGCTGCTGAAAAAACCCATGACCTCAAAATTAGAGTAATATGTACAGCCCCCAAAATGGGTTTTTAACAGCCAAACACAGAAAAAGTTACGTCAGCTATAAGACACTTTTTGAGCCACACTTCCGGCTTAGTACAGGCTTCCACCCTGTTTTGCCATCTTTTCCTACTATCTTCAGTTGTGTAAACATGTCGATAAGAGCGCAGAAAAGCAGTCACGGTTGGAGAGAAAAAAACAATGCACCATGAATGCCAAAACACAATCACATTAATGGACACTTTGACTAGAATACGCATCCCGACACTTTTTGAGCCACACTTCCCACACTGCTGCAACTTCAACAAGAGCTGCGCATTTTTTGATTTAGTGCAGACAGCATTCGGCAAAGAAAAAAAATGCTTCGCAGCTTTCTCAGCAACATTATGGCACATAGGGAAGTCAGCATACCCGTCAGCTTTTTTTTTTTCAAGCAATTTCTGCAGGCTTTCAATGCTGCACTTGGATTCCAGCAGACCAGTCTCATTAGCCCGAAACAAGCTTTCACACAGTCTGAGGAGCTTTACCAGTTCATGCGAAGGCACCTTCAGTGGATTTCGCCCATGCTGGACGTAGCACTTGAGAGCTATCAACTCTGGAACCTCCCTGTTGTTATCAACAAGGCTAGACTTACAGGTGCGACACAGTTTGTGCTTATGAATAAGTGCATAAGCGATGTAACCTGCAAAGTATTGTAAACTGTCTTCTTCTTCCTCGCACAACTCAAAAAGGTCGTCATCCAGTGGCTCAGTCACATCACCTTCACAATCTTTTACCAGGTTCTTCTTTTCAGCCAAGAAAAACAAAAGGTTCTGGGAATCATCGACTGCGTATGAACCATGCCTACTTGGTTGAGAAAACTGCGCCAGGACAATTATCCTGAAAGTAGACTTAAATTCCGTGGCACGTGGTACAGGCGTCTTGAACCGAACCGTGCTGAAGAGGTTCTCGAGAGCGTCCTGGCTTAGTCTACTTAGCATGAGAAACCTAAAACCAAGGTCAGTAATGCAATACTGCCTTGATGATGATTTCAGGTTTAATGGCGCAAGGCCGACAAAGGCAAAGAGCGCCATGACGATCAATGTAATACTGCCTTAAAGACAGTGCTGACAATGTTGAAATCAGCGCCCCCGTCTGTACAGGCTTCCATCCTGTTTTGCCATCTTTGCCTACTATCTTCAGTTGCGTAAACATGCCGACAAATTTTTTCAGAAACTGTTCAGCTTCACCAGCTTTCTGAGGGCAAAGGTTGCTCAATGCTGTTTTTTGGCGACCGAGACGTCATAATGGTGAACCACCGGAACACCTCATCGAAAAAAAATACTGTTGTGAGAGCTTCCTTCTCGAGCTTCCCCTTGTCAACAAGATACCCCAAAGCTGAAGCTGTGCTGTGGTGAAGAAGGCTGTGTCAAGACACAACATTCATTTTCTCAAAGTGGTTGAGGTCGAGGTTACGGGGATTTAGATGTGACAGCAGCTTCAACTTGTGGGTTTTGTCCAGTTCGCAGGCTTTCAAAACATGTTTCAGGTGTACGTGCGAAAACAAAATATGTGGAGTTTTGAAGTGTTCACACAATTTTTGCTCTCACTGATAACATTCAAACAATATTTGTTGCAATTTCCATAGATCTGACATCTTTAGTAAGCATGATACACACGCACTTCAAGAATAAGTACAGAACATAAACTTGTAGATGTCTTCTGAAACAATGCACGCTATTCTTGTTATATGAACGATGTTAAGACCTAAGTGTCGCAAACTGCAAGATCAGTGCAGTAAGCATTTTTGACCTACCTTTTCGATGGGCAGGTCATGCTTGGCCACTTTTTCAGCATCCAGAATTATTTCTTGGCCTCGAACAAGGTGCCCTCTTAGGTTCGTGAGTAAATGAGGTGCATCAGCAAGAAAATGCAGCTTCCTTTCACGGTCACATGGATGAGGGCAAGATGTACTCGGTTTCCCATACCTTGTAGCGTGGACTCCGCAGATACGCCAGCTTGCCGTGTTTCCTGGGCCCATGTCAGTCACCACTGCACTAACTGTAATCCCAACAGCTTCTGCCTTCCGAATCACGTCAAAAAGGCACTGTTTTACTTCTTCTGCTGAGAATGAAGAAGCTGTTAAAAAAAGAACATAGAAGACAAGGGTTACCACCGAGTTATTTTGATTTACGTTAACTAAGGTAGCATACACATGTCGCACTATTCTGACTTTTGTTTCATCGCTGCCAGAATGCAGACGTAGCATGTTGAAGCAAAAGTTGGAATAGTGCGTGTGGCACTGCATGCAATGTAAGTGGCAGTGAGCTTATTTGTACATATGAAAACATGGGCAGCATGTCCACGGCCAATTGCACAGCCTTGGTGTAGTCTTTCTCACCTTGTGACGTAGATGGCTGCTCTGTGTCAGTCATGCATGGCTCTCCCATGGTCACTGATCCTGCAAAGGAACAAATAACTACGTGATCTCTGTTTACATGATTTACAACGGAAAAAGAAACACACCATGGGCCATCGTTCCGTCTTTTTCGTGAGGTGACAAGTGAATATTGTTGAATGACAAAATGCAATCTAGTCTACTACTCCACACTAAACGAGCACAGAGTGCTCAAACCGTGCAGTACACAAAGGACCATAATACCATAAAACCACCTCGTAATATCTGAAAGGCTGAAATTCTGTCAAGAGCCACACAAAAAAACAATGTATTAATCTGTATGATTTAGCAAACCAGGCTTCATTCTTACCTGATTCATCCTTGGGTAAGCTGGCCTGTGTGCACTACAATACTGGCAAGGGTAGGTCTGCATGAACACTTCATTTCACAAATATGAAGCAATAAAAGTAAATAAAGACGTATTTGACTACTAGTATTCTACTCACTTGAAAACACACTTGGGACAGCATGTGGTTTGAGCCGTTTCTTTCCTCTGATGGTCGGCCCCTCAAACTGGTCTGGCGTGAAATGATCCTGCGTGCGAACCATCAATCATAGCTAAAGCACCGAAAGAGGCTGTACAATCGATAAAGCATATAAAACCGCATACGAAAACGCACCCGGTGCTATTAAGAGCACGTAAAGTAAGATTTTCCTCATCATACCAAATTAAGTTGCACTGAATTGCAATTGTGCTTACGGCCGAGGTACTTTTCATACTCGTTGGGCAAATATATACAACACCTGTCTCGACCAATTAACTCTGTCGCGCAAAATTAGCGCTTTGTTTGAGCAAAAAACCACAACAGCCTGTACTACACCTCGCCAACGTTTACGTGCTATGTTGAAGCACTACAAGTTAAAAATTAGTCCGAATAGAAACGCACCAAGGCCACGGAAGTAAACCGCCACAAAGCAGAATAAGAAAAACAAAACAGCTTATGGCTATCGCACCGTTGTAAGCGGCGCTACGCCAAGAAAAACACGCCCTGCAACCGATGATGGTATATGCTCCGCATTTTCCTTTCGAATTCCTGAACCTGGTTACCAATGAATAAAAGAAACGCGGGAGAGTTTCAAGCAATAAAGGAAACTTTACCTCACATATTCTTGCTCCTCTGGATGTTGGGGCCGAACGGCGTAAACGCAGCAGCCACTAAAGGCGACGGCGGAAAACAGATTTCCCGTACGGAATCGAGAAGAAGGCTTTCCCGCTGCTTTCCGCACGGTTTGTGCAATTCGGCGCACAGCACCCCGTCATGGCAACGATTAAGCGACTCACATGACCGCGTACTGAAGTTGTGCAAAAAAGATACTCTTCATGTACTAGCGTGTTGCGGCTTGTCGCTCTCGCGCTACGAACTACGAATGCGACATGGCAGCGGCGCAAAATGTACGAAAGACGCCGACAGCAGAGGGCAGCAGCGGCGTTGTAGCCGCATCGCCGGCTTCTCTGCGGTGCGTGGATGCTTTTTGGGCACGTGACGGCGATTAGCGGATAGGGTCGTGAGGGGCGAATGGAAATCAAAAGCGCAACTCGTGCTCCCGTAGGGAGCATATACAGGAACTCTAACTGCTCCGAGATCGCAGATGCATTCGGTTGATACGCTGCCTCTGGCTGCTCTGGCACTGATTTCGAGCCGCCTTGGCATGTGACGACTCCAAGCCAGAGGACCGGAGTGCCCAACCGAATACGCCATAAAAGTGGGGCCAAAAGAATAACGTCAGGCTCTCAAAAAACAGGGAGAGCCTGGATTATATCCAGAAAGAAACCAAAATGTGTCCCAATTAGAAATATAACCGAGGATATGGCATCTAATTACGCACATTTTAAAGTAGTTTTTTTCAAGTTTTCGTGACCCTGTCACCGGTGCAAGCTCTGTCTGGCAAACAATGAATGTCACCACCGGGCCAATTAAAAAACACCCATAAAATAGGTCGGCTTGTGACCCCAGAGAACACTATCGTAAGAATGTTTGGCATGGGCCCAGAGAGGAGCGGCAGAGCCGATCTCACAATCGCTAAAGTACCGGAAATCTTTGACCATTCGGAGCAGATTGTAAAACGCCAGTACAATGTACAAGAGCGGGAACCTGAGCCTGTACAAGAGCGGGAATGAAGGAAAGGACAAAACTTATGCAGGCGCTTATCATTAGCTGGTGTGGTAATGTCGGCCTTATACCTAAAACCTACCCGCATTGAAAACGGAAGCATATCCCAACAGCGTATAGGGCAACTCTCAACCTTCCAATTTTCACTGTAATCTGAAGGGTCTTTGAATTGTGTCATATACTTCCTTTGAAGAAACAAAAGCTCCTGTCCAGGCCCAACAGGCTCAACTGCCGAGAAAAAGAAACATCTGGACCCCATGATGGATATGTCGCCGCTTTTCCATAAATGACCTCCTTCTACCGAAAAAAATAGATCGAAAGTTACGCTAGAACAAACGACAAAGCCAGTATGAAATTCCTCCGAGGAAAGTTTCAGAACCATGAAAATACAGTATACGACTAAGCCGCGGGCCGTTCGAAAGTACGAAGGCAATATTTATCGTAGTAGCCTACTGTGACAATCGCTGTGAAGTCATTACCCTCCTACACAAAGCAGCGGAAAAAGTGGAAGTCTGACCCATTCTTGTGGCGATCCGCCTGGAGGAACTATCGAATAGTTGCGTAGCCACCATTACAAGCGCTCAAAAGGTCATTAGCGTTTTGGCTACGGGCAGAGTACCCAAAGGGCCGAGAAAGATTCTCCTAACCACAATGATTAAAGTTAACATCGCATTACACCCGGACACAAGGGTCTGGAAAAGAACGATGCAGCTGACCAAGATATGCGCAAACTCGCATACCGTGCTCCATGTTGACCACGACTACCACAGTAAACTCCCGGAAAAAAATGAAAACGTCTCCTCTTCCTACGCATATAGGAACACCATATTTCCTCGTGCCACACGGGGATCTCAACGCTGAAGAATCTCAAACTTCGCGCAGGATATAAACCAAAAAAATATATCCACAAATGTAGATAAGCGAACGTGTTTTGTATAAAACGTCCGACATTCACTTAAAACTCTGCTAAATTCAGGGGAACACCCACTCTCTCCTACGCAATCTCACCATATCCAAGGGGTCAACCATTAAAACATTACATATTCACGTTATATCAATCCACGGCAGGCACTTATATTGATCCATAGAGGAGCTCTCGGATATTAAGTGGGATATTATAGGGTTAAGTGAAGTTAGGACAGGAGAAGGCTTGATGGAGCTCACTATCGGGCATATTCTATGCTACAGTGGACCGCAAGAGAAGAAAGAACATGGGGTGGGATTTTTAATCTACAGACAAATAGCAGGAAACGTGGAGCTTTTTATCATTAGCGAGAGAGTAGCGGGTGTTGTGATGAAGATAAACAAGCGATAGAGGTTAAATATAGCGAGGCCAGTGCTCTAACAACCAGAAATGAAGAGGAAGCCGAAGACAGCTTCTACGAGGACGTGGAATCAGCAATGAAGGCAACAATGCAGTTTACGATTTGGATGGGAGACTTTCACGCAAACAAAAAGCAGAACGCTTTAGTGGGAAAATGCAGAATGGGCAATCACAACAGTCTAAGAGATACACTGGTGGGAATTGCAGAGAGAAGTAATCTGAGGTTGATGAACACATTCTTCTACAAACGAAAAAATAGGAAATATACGTGCAAAAGTCCCCATGGTACAACAAACAATGAAATTGACTTCGTTTTAAGTGGAAACCTAGATATCACGCAAGACGTAGAGGTTCTAAATATGATTCGGAGCAGTGATGATAGCATGGTTAGATGCAAGCTAAGGATGAATCTCAAAAGAGAAAGAAGAAAACTCACAAAAACTTAGAAACCCCGCACGGAGCAAGTCAGAGCCAGATCGCAAGAGTTTAAAAGAACCCTTCAAAACAAATTCGCGCTCCTGAACGAGCAGAACGAGGTCAGTGTAGACAGGCCTAATAACAACCTAACATCGGCACTGAATAAATCAGCAGACGCTGCGGCAGAAGCAACAAGTAGACAGCAAACTGGAAAACTAACTAAGAAAACGAAGGACCTAATTGCCAAATGTAAGAACATGAGTGTCAAGTACGGTGGACCAGATTTATTTAGCCGAGCTTTTGATAGGGATTAACAGCCGTAAAACATGTGAAATCGATGCATATAACACGGCAGTCATTGAGGGAACGCTGCAATTAGGGGGAAGGTTGGAAGCAACTAACAAAAAGCTAGTCATCGGCAAAGACAGGATTTACGCACTCACAGACGGTCATGGTAACATTACGCATAACTCGGACAAAATAATACAGGTAGCAGAACGATACTACACCCGGCTCTATGCTAGCGACGTTAGACCAGGGGAAACTACTGCGTGTACAAGCTCAAATTAAGATGTCCCATTAGAACCCAAAGAGGAAGTTGTAAATGCTCTAAGAGTAATGAAAATAGGAAAAGCGGAGGGTGACAATGGCATAACAATGGATCTTTGAAAGGATTCAGGAGATATTGCACTGAAAAAGCTTGGTATAGGGTTTTCGGAATCCTTGAAGACTGAAAAAGGGTCCAGCGCATGTAGAAACGACAACATTATCCTGATTCGTAGGAACCTACACCCCAAGGATCTCCAAAGTAACAGACCTGTCAGCCTACTCTCAGTTGTTTACAAACGGTTTACAAAGTTATAGTAAGCCGCATAGATCACAGCCTGCATTTCCAACAACCCAGAGAACAGGCTGGGTTTAGGAAAGGGTACTCAACCATGGATCACATCCATGTCTTCAATCAAGTGGTAGAAAAATCCTTAGAGTACAGTAAACCCCTCTAGATAACATTTATATATTATAAGAAAGCATTTGTTTCCGTACTCACCGCGGCCGTGCTAGAAGCAGTGAAAGACCAGGTAATAGAGGAAACCTACATAGGAATTTTAGAAGACCTATATAAAGAATGTACGGGCAGGATAATGAAAGCGATAAATTTACCACCCAAAGGGAAGCCATTGAGAGAGATACCATCCCACAAAAACTAGATACAGCACGTCTGCAGGTGGCATTCAGAAAGCTTGACTGGGAAAAGATGGGACTAAGAATAAACGGGGAATACTTGAGGCATTTGAGTTTTGCGGACAACATAGTCGTACTGAGTGAGACTTCAGAACCCACGCGAACGACGCTTGAGAAACTACAATCAGAAAGCATGGCCGTGGAGCTAGAAAGAAATATGAACAATTCAAAAGTAATGATGAATAAGCCTGCCAAATACGCCCTCTTCAGCTTAGTAAACGACAGGCTAGAAGCAGTAAAAGAATGCAACTACAGTAATTCCTCGTTATAAAGAAATCGCTTTACTCGAAAGATCACTTTATTCGAAATTTATTCTGGCCCCAACCCAAAGGCATCCATTTTAGGCCCCATTACTCGAAGTGCACGAATAGCTTTAGCCGCTTAGAGCGAAGTGGCGAGCAGAGGCATCGCCGAGCGGCGGCGACCCAGCGGCGAGTCATGCTTCCAATATGGCGGGTCAACGCAAGCTTTGTCGTTTCCCGGCGATTTTATAGAGCCGGTCATGCTCTATTCGCGCCATTCGACTTTACACAATTGGTCCGAATGCATGGTAGGGTCATTGAATTTTGTTATAGACATTGGTCAATGGCGTGGACGTTACGCTTCGCGAACACCAACACCCGCACCGTAGAATTATCAGTGTTGTCGACAACGGGGCGCCGAAAAACTCTTGTTTTGCAAACTTCACAGCTGCACACCTCAGAAACAATTTCCCAGAGATCATGCAAAGCCCGTAGTGAAAAAATCAATCTGTTTTTATGACAGCACTTAGCACACAAAATGAGCAGTTAATCGTTTTTTGAGGGCTACAAACGCAACCTCAGACTGGAGCCACGGCATTTGCGGTGCTTTCCAGCGTAAAACTCGCGTAGTGTTCCGTGATGCCAGCACGCCCCCCTGCAAAATGGTCACATCCACTGCCACTGTTATGGGCGGCGACCACAGCCTCATGCAATGCTTCGTCAAATTGGAGCAGCGGGGGTAGCTCGCGCCCGGCAAGAACTTCAAACAGACAACGCTAGCTGCCATTTTGCCCCTGAATAAAGTTTTCCTTCACTGAACACATTATGCTTTCATTCCTTGCAGTTGTGATGCAATTAAAGCTCAACTGCTTTAGCTTTTTTCGAGTGGTCGCTTATATCTAAATACCGCTTATAACGCAATTTTTTGACGTCCCTCTGTCTTCGTTATAACTAGGGGTTACTGTACTTCGTGCAGATGGTTAGTACTGACCCCAACCACGAGGAAGAAATCTGGTGCAGAATAGGTATTGTTTAAGAAACACTCGATAAGCACTCCCAAAAATGAACAGTAAGGTACCTATGTCACTCAAAAGAAAAATCTACAACCACTGCATACTGATGGGGATGGCATTCGGGGTGGAAACTGGCACCTTACTAAGCAGCTAGAGAGCAAACTTAGGTCGGCTCAACGGGCCATCGAACGAATAAGGTTAGGAATCGTTCTCAGTGAGAAAAAAAGAGCTACCTGAATCAGAGAGCAAACTACAGTAGAAGCAATCGTAGTTCAAATAATGAAAAAGAAATGGACTTGGGCTGGCCATGTAGTGAGACGAAGCGACCACCGGTAGACAACTATGATAATAGAGTGGATACCAAGAGAAGCGTCTAGCAGAAGGGGAACGCCATTAAACCGATGGAGGGATTAACTAAACAAATTCGGTAGTAAACTTTAGACTCGAGCAGCGCAGAACAGAAGCGGTTGGAGGTCGATGGGATAGGCGTCCGTCCTGCAGTAGACCTGAGTATGCTGCTGCTGCTGACGCTCATCATTATCATGATGGTGATTGCAGGCTGCCGTGAATGGCTTGTCAACTCAAGCTGAATGTAAGCTAACGCTTGGGTCCCGATCTTCGGGTTCAGCACTTCCGGGCCAGCATCTCTTTATCCCCGGTTTTATAAAATTTCACTAAATTTCTTCCTTTCCCTTTGTCTTGAAGGCCACGATGCTTCAGAATAAATCATTTTAAATACTGCCACCCATGCCTTCTCTCTAAAACTGGCCAACACCCTGCAGCCGGAACTTTTCTCGCTCACATCTTCAGCCACACAATCGTAGACAGCCTATGCCTCTCCTGTGCCGCGGTGATTAAAAACAGTTGCGCCTAGCCTAGCTCTCGCAGGTGAACTTCAGTGCTTGGAAAGCATAAATTCTCTTGCCGTAACGCTGCTCCAAAGTGCTCCCTTGACGCCGAAATAACTCCATCGCGTCGTCCCTCTTAAGACCTTAATGTAAATGTCACCTGCAACTTCTTTGGTTGTTATTTCCATTATTATAATATCCATGAAGCCGGCCGAGAAGACCATTTCGGTTGTCCTAATTGATTTACGCTCGTATGTCACACGTGCGCATCTTATTCTTTCAGTGTTCGTTTGTTATTTTATGTGTGATGTGTGCTAAAGCAAGAAGGCCAAATGACCACTTCTTCGAAGCTAATTAAGAATGGGTCATTCTTCACTACAGTGAACTTTAGATGTGTCTCAGCACAGCCTTTCTTTACCGGAAGTACACAAATAAAAAAAAATATTAAACCAGCAACAGACCTGAGGAGTCACCTGTTGTTTCTTCTTGGCTTCACCCAAAAAAAAGTCAGGGTTCACAAACTCCCCGTAGTACACGGAAGGCAATGAGACAGTAGACAATATATTTAAAAAAGCACTTATCATTTTCACGCTGTTTTAGGAAGATAAGTTACTGAAAATATTTCTTGCGTGGTTTGAATAAAAATACTCTACCGACAGCTTTTTTTTATCCATGTAAAGTGGTTATAGAAACCGTAATTTGAAATTCCACGCTGTGCCGTCCTCCCATGAAAACTCATCCGGTGACGTCGCGCTCACAGTTGGTATTAACAGTGGATCGTTAAAAAAGTAGGACCGTGATAAAACAGCACGCAATGAAACCCCACCGACAGATTAGCATGTAGTCAGAACAGCATACGAGAAAACAGCGTGTGACAAAGGGCACACCAACAAAACAGCACAGCAAGGTAACAGCTAAACGTAAAAAATAGCACAGCGATGTAAAACCACAGTGGAAAAACAATTGGGTGACAAAAACTGAGCGGTAGTCAGATATGGTATTGTCATTTCAGATATGGTAAATCACGTGCTATACGTTCGCAACAGGAAGCACACGGAGCCTGCTACATAAAGAGCTTCCCCTATTTGACATTTTTCTTAACTGGCTTGTGTAGTGGAGGCCACAATATCTCTAACTTTTGTTGACATAGTCAAGCGCGATAAATAAAACTTCAGTATGGCTTTATATACAGTCGTGTCTGATAAGGCAGGCATCAGTAAAGTTTTATATAAAGAATTATAGCTCTTTATATATAGGTTCATATATACAGAGATTTATGTATAGATTGTATGGGGGTAAGCTTCGCGAACGTATTGCGTGTCGTGTGCGTGCAGTTGTCTTTCCAGAGTCAGCATGCCACGAAGACGAGTGTAGTGAGCATCAAGCCATGAGTATGCGGAGAGCTACCCTCGTGAAAAAACGACTCTCATGACTGTGACTGGTGAGTGACGGGCGAGAACGGCGGAAGCGGGCGCCAGCATGGGGGAAGTGAGTGGCTTGCACCCGCGACCACGGCTCTGTTTTTCGAGGGAGGACTAACCAGCGCTTGTGTCGGGCACACACAGTGCGCAGCTTCATCAATCGGACGGCATTGTGAGTGCAGGGGAAGCACCGTTTGACACTTTCTACAATCGGTGCGGTGCGTTCACTATCGCGCTAGTCCCATGACCATTATGCATTGTGCCTTGTATTTGTGCACGGGTCATTTTTTTGTTATCGGGGAATAAAATTATAATTTGCATTTCTCTCGTGACCATGCTCGCAAATCCCTCGCAAATGCAAGAGAATACTTTTCAATTTTAAAGTATTTGTATTTTCCTCATTTTTTTTCAATTGCTTGATAAAGAATTAAGGTGTTGCCATTGGAACTTACTAGCATCAAGACATAACGCCTTAAGTATCCCCAAAAAATTCACCGGTTGACATGGCACCAGTAGTTAGTACTGTCCTAGTTTTTATTCCTTTTCGCCTCATCATGTTTGCTTTTTAGTTTTATTTGAAACACTTACGCTCTGGTTTCCGTTATGTTTAAGACCGCCGTTCGCAAAGCGTCACTGAATTATTTTGGGCGACAAGAAAAGCCGCGCGTACCATGGCCTGGGGAATAGAATATGTCACAAAGAAATCTGGCCTCACCAAATCCTACAAAATATTTCTTTCGGCCTGACATTACTCAACGACGCTTCTATTTCACATGGGCAATGTCTTTTGCAATTTGGAGCCGATTTATGTAGGCCTCTAAAAGGGCGCCGACGTGCGTTTCACATGTAGTAAAAACATTATTAGGCAAGCTCAGAGTAACTCCCCAGACACCTTGTGAAGGTAATATGTACGCAATATGGTGTACGCAGCTCGCTCGACTGTTGTTCTAGGATTACCCTAATAATAACAATATCTTGCCTATCCCAACGAATAACAGTCGGAAATAATCTTGATTTTTAAAGAAGGACTGCGTTAGAAAAGAAAACAATACTACGAACTCTGACAACAGAACTTAGCGCGGAGAAGCAGAGCTGATTTCAAGAGCGCAGATCAACTGTAGCTCAAGTTACATCCAGGTTTCATAACTTGGAGCTATAACCTGTAAACCTCGATGGCCTACGACTATACCGACATCTAACATGTTCGTATGGATTATATTTGCCGAAGTGTACGGAGCAATGACGCAATTTGCCCTGTAGGGTACTGCTCTGCCTTGTCGCCCTTAAGCGCAGGGCTGATGTCAGTAGGCTCAAAAATACACTCCACAAACACACACACAGACACACACACACACGCACACACACAAAAAAAAAAGAAACACGCTAGACCCACTGAACTCGGCAAACGAGGAAAACCGAAAACGTGAACTCGTGGCGCCGGGGCCGACGCGATCATCTTTCACAAGCTCAATTTCTCACGTCACCGCTATTTCGCGGATCGCCTGTTCGTGATATCAATGCCGTCCAGGCAGCTACCATTTCACTGTTTTTTATGGGTTTATTTCTGTCGTACAGATCCGTTTTTTTTTCGTCTTTTGCACTTGCGACGAAGGACAATTGATTTTTACCTTTAGGGCATATTGTCTCCATTGAGGACATTTGACCATACTTTTTCTTCTTTCTTTTTCTGTCCGAATCTCGGCCTACAAGCAGCTGCGATAGATCGGGGACTGTTATTTCCCCTTAGCTTTGTGCTGACCGACTTCATCATAACGTATTTACTCACTGATGCCAATTTCCTCGTACGTATAATTGGTGGGATTTGGCTTGGTAAGGGGACAAGCCGTTATTTTTTTTTTGGCACGTTGAACAGACCCTATTCTGGAATGTGTTTACTCGGATACAACAGCTTGAGGGGACGGAAAAATTCATGGGACCTTTTATTTTTTTTGTCGGTGGAAGAACTTTTCTGGGGTACATTTTTACTAAGTGAGCAAATTAACTCTCTGAATGAGCAAGCGAGAAAGTAAAAAATGCTACCGAGAAAGTTATTAGCCAGGATTTCCTAGCCATGATCGTGAATCTTTATTCATATCTTGGAAATGGCCTGAGCCAAACGTGGAATGCGTTTGTATGTTTGCAAGGAGCTGACCCAGTTTTAATTCGTTGAGATAAGATGGCCTTCCTCATGTGTCTGGAAACCAACTGGCCAATATGTTCTTGCCCCATGCCAACACACAGCTATTTTCAAAAGTGATGATTACCGTTGGACCGTACTATTTTCTTCACCCCACAGGAGCAGCACGATGTTTGAGCAAGGACCTCAATTTTTGCTTTCGCTCATTCTAATTTTCACAAATTATGCATGTCTTGATGAATAATTCCTCCCTTTCCTACACTCGGTAACTGATCACCCAATTTCCCCAAAATCCCACAGTTATTACATCCAAACAGCAAGAAAGATGCAAGCGAGTGACTGTAATTCCCGTTCAAAAACTCCTATGCGCAGGGAAAATCCTGTGTATGTAGAGGTGAGTTTTTTATTTACAGCTTGTTGTAAAGGGGTTCAAGCGATATCCTGTGTAATGGTAAATTTTCATAAAGCTACTTTTAGCGTAGCCCGTTTTATATTCATGTGCGTCTCATCACGGCCGTTTAGTCCGAATGTTATTACATCGCGTACGTCGTAAAGTACCCGACGCCAAGCAGTTCCTCTACCGTTTTTGATGGGTTGACAACACCAGCTGCATTTGGGGGCTCAAACTTAAGCGTGCTTCATGTACTGCATCAATTTCTGTTTATGTGATCGAGGGAAGATAATAACTGGCAAGCTTAACATATTATCTAGTACACTCCTATCTTTTCAAGACGTACTGGGCCTGTGGTGCTACCTACGATGTTTGAGCAAAGCGATTCTTACCTTAACAAAACTCTTTTAAGCGACTAAGATCTGCGACCACTAATGAATTTATGTACAGTATTTGTAAAAATTTTCTAGGCCACGTCAAAGGTTTCTGGACCACAAATAATACATGTAGCTCCATCCCGCGAGCACAGACCGCTTGACACCCGAAATCGGCAGTCCCCGGAAGCTACCGTAATATAGATTCGTAGATCCTTACTACGGAGTGCTGAATGGCCGTGGGGCTGCTAAACAATGGAAAAGAAATAATGAAAGCGTAGAGACACAGCGCACACAATGCAGCAGTGTATATTGGGAGGCCTGATGTTTCGATCAGGTTATGTGGCGGCCGCATGCTATACATGATATAACGTTCTATCGACTAACTTTCCCAACCGGTACTAGCGGCTGGACGTGCAATGAGTTGGACGTTGCATGATACACCATTAGCCTCAAACCAAACGTTAAAAGGTTGATATAGGAATAACAATGTCATCATATACCCTATCAATGGATTGACAGATTAAGAGGACCGCTTTCTTCCGAAACTCAGCACACGCTCAACAATTCATTGAAGCTACGTCAACATACTCGCCCACAATTCTCAAATACCCATTCGCGGGAATTGGCTGGTGAGGCTGACGGCCGATTCCCCAATGCCCTCTCCCATAAGGCTGTTGCTTTAAAAACTCGTGGAAATACAAGTGCCTGGAAGAATTTTCTATACCTGTTAACCAACCGGTTTCTGTCATTCCAATTTCAATCTCGGGTGTCTATTAAAAAACACAGGAAAGATTCCAAATCTTAGGCTATCTTGTTAGGTTTAAGTTTATAATTGCGCCTCATGACCTGAGGTGAATAACCACTGGGAAAAACTAGCCTCTCTTCAAAAAGTATTCTAGAAAATTAAGGTGATATTATAGTTTTTCAATACTGTCGCCTAATTACAATACACAAAAAATATCGCTTTCAATATTATACACGACGTCTGCGTTGCCCCTCCAACGTGCTATCAACGCACAGAAGCGGCTTTAAACACTAGCAACCCAAACTCTCCTAAATAAATGATCACTACTTTGTTCACCACAATTAAATTACAACCAAAATGCAAGGTTTCTGGCAATTAGGTTACTAGGCTTTAGGTCAGCAATTTAGTGGAGTCATAGGCTAGCTTGCGCCCCGGTCTCTCGCGATCAGCGCTGTATTATACGTCGAATATTTCAAGGGCCGCTGCTCCGTTGAACGCAAAAAGTGCCTAACTCGTCTTTGGTTTTCTGTTTCTTCGTTTTCGGTTTTTTGGGAGCGACGACCTTCATCTAGCGCCTCTCAAAGCAATGATTTTGCTATGACATCACAGAAGCGTGACGGACGAGTTCATAAAGCGGGTTCCCCTGTGCATCTTGTTTGGGTGTTGTGGCCAGTGGTGTTTGCATGGATACTCAGTGAGCAACTGTGAATCCCAAGAACATACCGCTTTCACATCCGAGGTGCCCTCACGAACATACACGCTATCAAACGTCGTCTCGAATACGGCTCTGTGAAAACATTGAGTTTGGTTTTTATTAAGGATCTTGGCAAAACTAATGAGAGTTTAGGTCTGCTGCAGTGTTTCCGCTTCGAACTATCAAATACACGAGTTTTGGCGCGGAATTGACCCCACCTGTAATAAGTTTGTTGTATATTCAAGGTTGTAATAGAATAGGTAGGATTACATAGTAGGATATTGTTCTGTATGCTGTTATTGCCGTGAAACTCACTGCCCAAGCTTGCCGCGCACGCGAGTGCTTAAGACTGTGTGGCCATTGACAGCAAGTTTGCAAAACCGATTCAAACAAAATCCTGGACTCTGTAGCGTTGCATAACGCTTAATGTCATGCGCCAAGGTAATTGCGATACGAAGTTCAAACGGACGTTCCTGCTCATGTCCTTTATGGTTCTACTTTCGGGCGTGTAATACGGGGGACATGGCAATGAGGATAAAGAATGGAGGGGGGCAACCCAGGTCGTTTGTAGTAATTCTGAGCGGGGACATCTGGTGTAGATCACTTACATGGCACACATGCCTTCTTGTCTCTTGTTCTTTACAGCGTTTATTTTCTTGTCAGTTAACTGTTTTTATGGGAACTTTCTGGGAACTTCACACGCTCACTACGTATGGGCTTCCACGCATTGCTAACGCGCTGTAGATCGATGACCAGCTGGCTGGACGCGCGTTTTTCGGTTGGCTCACGAAATGGATGGCTGCTGATCTCGTGACAGAGATCCACTCTCTCCGCGCACGCCGTGAGCCAAGCCACGCAGCAGCGCTGGTGACATGCTTGCTCACTGAGAAGATGAATGGCTGCGTACGCGCTGTGGTGCGCGTGAAGGAGACAGGCTCTTGCCGTTCGCGGTCGTGCTCAGTTTTCTCGGTTGCTGCGTTCGGATGGTGCTAGGATGCTGCATGGTGTTGGTGAAAATAAGTCTAGAAGAAATGGGTACGCATAAGCCGTAAATAAATTTGCAGCAAGCATTTGAGCTATGGAAAGCCTGTCCAGCCAAGTTTTCTTCCCGTACTTAACTTTACAGTATGCTGCACCAGGGCTACAAAAGGGCGACGCCCGGTTGTGCGACTATAAAAATGGACAAATAGCGTGTTACGTAAACTGTAAAGCCCGTACTTTTCCCCAAATTCACATTCATCGAATTAGGTAAGGTCTCGGAGGAGCCATGAATTAATTTTGTATACATTTGTAAGCGTTACACATACGACCAAATACCAGTATGACTGATGAACGGGTGGGCTGGCGCCGTAATCTAGACTTACCGAAAAAAACTTAGCCTTTTGTACCGAAAAACTATACAGATATTCCTCCTCTCTGCCCCCCCCCCCCACCCCCTTCATAGCTCAATCGTGAACGACGTGAGTAGAAAAGACAAAACAATGTGCGCTTTCCCGTGAAGCCAGCTTTGTCACGATCATGCCACATCGCTCTGAATAAATTTTGCAATTTCTACGCTTTTTAAAGTTTTAGAAGCTGAATACTATGAAGAATGATCAGAAGAAGTGAAGGTGCTATACAGTCAACATGGTACAAAAATAAGAACAGAAATAGGGTGTGCATTGCGTCGCTGAAAAATTGAGGATTGAACGTTTGCATCTTCAAACGGAAAAGTATGGCAAGCTGCGTTGAATGATCAACAGTAGAATAGTAGAAGAAAAGTGTGCAAAGTAAAAAAAAAACTTACGGATCTCACGCTGAAGTGAAAATCGACCCAACGCGAAGCACCCACGGTGGCATACCTGGTTTGAAATTATTTGGCGTGTGAGATTTTTACAGTGTTATTGTGCTGGCATGGCTGCTCATTATTCAAAACAGTGAACCATAGCCAGTGCGTCAAGAAATAGGACACGGAAGAAACGTTCAAAGTTTTAACCTCCCTGATGACGTCAGCTCCAATCGCCGAGAACAAGATGCACGCAAAAAGTGGGGTTTCCTGAGCCCCCAGCCCCCTGCGCAAGTCGCAGCCCCAGCTGAACTTTCGGGCGCGGTCTGAGGAAGCTAGCGTTACCTCATGCAATCAATAAAGGTTTTACCACAATAAATTTTTACCCACCAAAAATTACCTCGTGTAACTTCGCCACGACCCCCACCCACCCCCACTGCGAGTCGCTTACCGGTCTCAAAGGATGGTATAAAGAGCTGCTTGGGCTCTACTTGGGTCCGTTATCTCGCTGCGCCACCTGATTCCGGCAGTCCCTAAAAATTGTGACAGCGAACGAGCTACGATGACAAAGCGAGCCACCAAAGTGCTCTTGACTTACACCATAATCCCAAATACCCCCACAGTACACCATGCTACACATTGATAGATTATTAACACCAATAAATGTCCTCTTTGTAGTTTACAAATAAATATAGCGGGAAACGATTCACATCCTTTATTTGGAATTTATTCTAACGAAGAAGATCATTAGAAACAAGGAATATTTTGTTTGACATAAGCCTGCTCACATAACCTATATTCACAATGATAAGTAAACTAGTTTAAAGAGACTCTGCAACCCTTCTGATAAACGCTTTTCCTCTTTCTTTCTCGTCCGGAAGCACTGCGAAAGATATCTTCCGCACGGAGCAGCACTGGGTTACTCGCTCGTCGCAGCAGACCCGCCTTCTGGTTTTGCTTGGCTTTTGTGGCTTTTTTTCTGAAGGGCGTATTGACAGCTTTTATTACTGCAACTGAATGGTAGCCGGCCAATAGCTTCTGCATAGCTGTAATGACGCAATTTGAGCGCTTGCACATTGCCAAGACCGGGAGAGAGATAAAAGATTTTTCAGCAAGCTTCTGAAGGGCATAGAGAAGTAATTTTTGGCTGAGGTACTTTGTGTGCCTTTCTGCCTGTCTGCCTGTCTTTCTGTCTGTCTCTCCCTGGATTCAGCCGCCCTGCCAAAAGTAAAAGTAATCCTGAAAAAGACGTTTATATAAGCAAAACATTTCCAGACTTCTAAATCTGGCAGCCATGTTCATACTTGTCAAAATTGTTGACCAAGAGAAACCATAACGCATATTTGATGCAAGACATCAATGCGTAAGTGATATTTTCAGTGTTTTTTTAATGAAGTATACATTGCTTCTTGATTTTTGAGGTTGCAAAAAATTATGTCCTGAAAAAATGTTTTGAACCTAAAAAAGAAAAAGCGCTCGCGGATATGCCTTGCGGGGAATTTTTAAGAATTCCAACAGTAACAAAAGGTTCCAGTAGATGGCACGCGGGCAGTGGAGAGCGGCAAAATCTGACTTCAGCAAACCTCCAGTGTGCATATCGTGGGAGGAGTGATACGGAAAGGCAAGAGCGTGGGAGGTGGGTGACAAAGAGAATACGGGCTTTTACGTGGGATATACGCAGAAGACTACCGTCTTTCCTCGACATTTGCAGTGAAGTGAGCAGATACGCAGTCAATTTTTTTTCTCTTCTCGCACGCTCCATACTGGAGCTAGCTTTGTAAGTTCGCGTTGGGGCTTTTGAAGAAGTCCCTCTAAGTCGAATTTTCTCGAACGAAGCACCACTCTTGTACGGCGTAGCATACATGAATCAAATGACAATGTGCGCCTATTTTGTCGCGCAGTCTACTGCACTGGCGTACCAGTGCACCAGAGTGACCTCCCTAAGAACAGCCTCTTTCGAGGCAAGTGCTGGCTGGTGCAATGCCAGATATCGATGAACCTTATCAAAGTTCCAGCACAAAATCGGTGAAAAGTGGTTGTGAGAGTGACTTAAAGTGGTTGTGAAAGACCCCACAATCTCCATTGCCGTTGATGAAACTCCTGAGCTTAATGGTGGTCCAGCCATACCATTGAAGGCAGCGTTCTACGAGGATGACCTTCCTGGCCGGAGGGCCCAAATGTCTAGTTTGCAAATCCTCCACCAGGGAACGCGGTATTGATAAAACGGCTGATATAATCAACGCTCTAGAACGTTAAGAAGACGTTATCTGACGCAGGTGTGCCCCGGGACGAGTCAGCCTCTTACATGCAGAAGCTTTACGAGGACTTTGAATTCTCCAATATCAAACTTCAAGGCACTGTACTTCAAAAAGATCTATGTGAGCTATCTCCTTCAAGCTGTTCTTCAGAGGGGGCTTATGCCGAGCTCAGCATAGGCCTTTCAGGATTTTGTCGCTATCTTGTCAGGCTAGTTGAAGTGGAAAGCGCTGGCACGCAAATTATATATTTAAACCGTAAACATGAGGAAAAAGGCTCGTCTGAAACTTGGTCTGTCTCGGTGCTTCTAATTTCAAAAGGCGCAGGATATATCGCTGAGTATTGGCTTTGTATTATGGCTTATTTGAGAGAAAAAACGGGAGAACATCTGAGTAGCTGGAAGCTCTTCTTTCATGGGCTGATACCAGATTTTCACGTGAACTAAAATCAACTAAAGGACTTCAACGCATGCGCTAGCACTTTTTAAGTCGCCAGAAAATATAATCGACCCTGTCCAAAATTATGTTTCAGTGACCGCTACAGTGTGGTTTATTAATGAAGTGAGCTATGGTCCTTTCATTGTATTTCGCCACCATTTGGTGAAAGCTTCTTATCGCAACCCTGCAGGTGAAACACATTGATATATAGCTGTAGGTTTTACTGTATATCTTCAAAACATAAACCGGGAGAGAAACACCGTGTTAAAAGCACACTAAGGAAGTTCCTTTCTCAAACGAAGCTTGAATTCGCTGACTGGTGCCGTCGATGGAGCCGTCGCGAAAAACCTTCCCCCGTATTATAATCACACTCCCTCTCCCTCCTCACTGGCCGTTGTCGCTCCTTTCGCGCAGGTTCCGGCTGTCAGCGCCTGACTGGTGGGGTCGGTGGCGTCGCCGCAAAAAATTCTCCAGCCACTCCTCACCCCACACTCTCACTCTCCTTACTCACTCGTAGCTGCAGCTGTCGCGCCCTTTCTGTCTAATCAGCCCGCCAATCGAAGGTGCTCCCTTTCTCCGGAGAGAAGCTCTCACAAGTGGGGCAGACGGTCACGCCATTTGCAGAAAAATGTTTGAGTAGCGCCCCCTGGTCCCTGACTTTAGCTTTGGGACTCCCGCCGCTGCCGTCTGCTCCACTCCGCTTGTGAGGAGCAGCAGTGCCTGGATTAGAAATTGCCCCATTTGACGCGTTCGTGCAATAAAAAGCGTATTTTTATTAATTAAGTTCTGAGACCTCTGAATAATTCCAAGCGGTTTCCCGCACAAGTTTGCAACACACGAGGACAGAGACAACTTTCTTAAGAGCATCGGTGAGAAGATAGTGTGCAACTCGTCCTTTCTAGCTTATTTGCAAAGTTCAGTGCTCCAACTTCTTCGACAAATATTCAAAATATGTAGGCTTCCCTAAAGTATTTTTGAGATGCTTGTATTGAAACGCAACCGTCTTTATTTATACGCACCAAGCAGCGGGCCTCTATAATCGCATCGAACAGCATGAGATAAAACGGCTTTCATCTATTTCTGTTGTTTTCTTTGATTGTATAAGATTGATGTTTTTTTCTGTGCCCAACGTTTACATTTTTCTGCACCGTCACAAACGTCTTATTAGGAGGATTGGGGATGTTTGGAATGGTCCCACAGTTCGTGTGGATGTTTTCTTCAGGTTGTATGCCATACATTCTCTTCACAAATTAGCTTTCGTTATGGCTTCGCGCAAGAAGGTTCAGATCAGCAGCGTGCGTGTTTTATTCACATGGAAATACGATAAGAAGGTTTCTGCTACGGCATAGCGACACGGCGCAGACAACACTGTCAGTGTACTCGAAGGCAGCTGTTGTGCCACCAAATTTCAATCTTAACCATCGTTATCATAATGAACTTACTCTCAACTCGAACGGTTTCGATATGATTATAGTGTTGAAGGCTTGATATACTCGCTGACGAATGCAGTAAATAGTATATGCGCTGGTTTTCAGTATGGCTAGAAGCGAAAGCGATGGATATTTCCAAGATGCCTTTTATTGTTTTCCAACCTCTTCAGGCATAAAGAACAAATCCTGGCCTTCTCGGGAGGATTTTTCATGAACTGAATGAAATTACTGTTGCTGTTGCTCTTTTGAGTAATAGGACTGTGGGAAATGTGCCCAAAAGTTTCTCCCAGGTCTGAGCAGACATAGCGTCATCGAGATGATGGATGAAACCTTTACCATTAAAGAGCTTTGGAAGTCTCAACTCGTCATCCTCTCCGGGCGCAGAGGGAACCACGTATTTGTCTTTATGCCACTTGGGCCGCAAGGCTCTCCAGTAGTTGCTCTCCCTCTACAACTAATTCTGGCAGATAGGCCGTCTTCAGGCCTGCTGGAAGATTGCCCGGATCTTGCCGATTCTGAAACCAGGCAAACCAGCAACGGATATAGACTCTTATCGATCAATTACAATGTTAAGTTGTATTGGCAAGGTAATGGAAAAGATGGTGCTTTCACGATTTGTTTGGGACCTGGAGAATCGAGACATTTATCCATGGAAAATTTTAGGGTTCAGGAGATGACGTAGCAGCGTAAACAACATCCTTTCCTTGGTGTCAGATATCACCCGACAAAAAGCAGCTTGAAATATCAATATAGCTGTCTTCTTTGATATCAATGTAGAATTTGACTGCGTCGCACAGGAAGCCATCCGAAGAAAGATGACACGCATAGGGCTTCGAGGACGCGTTTTCCAGTTGCTATGTGACTACTTCCAAGGTCGGTATGCTTACATGGTCACTAGTGATGGCGAAACGGCCGAATTGAACGTCACGCAACGAGTTCCTAAAGGCGGCATCTTGAGCCTTACGCTTTTTAGCATGTGCCTCATACACCTCTCAACAGTCCTGTCCAGAGACGTCAACGTTTCACTCTACGAAGACGACATCTGTAGCTGGGCTTAAGGCAGGAACAGTAGAAACATCCGAGCCACACTCCAGAAGGCAATACTGAAGATGAGAAAACATTTTAGAAGCTGTGGTCTACTATTTTCCCCTGAGAAATGCGCTGCGATAGCATTCACGCAGGGAGATGTTTCGCGTGATACAGTCGCAGTAGAAGCTATTCCAATAGCTTATGTCAAGTCCCACAAGTTTCTCGGTATAACGTTTCACCACTCAATGTCATGGGCTCGTAATATTCGGCGAAAGAAAGACTGCCTTCGGTTTTTTGTGCGCATTCTGTGCATGCTCGGTGGACATTCCTGGGGCTGCCCTGTATCCCCACTATTTTGCCTATATAAAGCACTTTTTTTCGGCGTCTTGCATCACAGCCTGCCGGCCCTACATCAGCTGTCGCCTACAAACCTGAAGGCCATAGACTCAGTGCTGGAAAGAGCTATGCGCACCTGCCTGGGTCTACCTATATCCACATCGACGTTTGGAACTCTATGCGGGGATCGGTGCTTTTCCGTCACAGTGCTACAGCGCCAACATATGCTTCGAACGTGTGCGCCTCATTTGATTCGGTGTCATACGCATCATTTGGCAGATATCTCCACACAGCATGTAAGACACCTGCTTACGGCGAAGTTTCAAAGACCTCAAATGTCGAAATTAGCAGAGTGGATACACGCGCCGTGGAAAATATGGATCACAATACTCGGAATTAGTAAAACATCTGCCATCGCCGTGGCCGCGCTCAGGTTGCTCACACTTGAGTATAGCTTAAGTAATTAAAAGAGCACCACAAGTTTATGCGGATGGCTGGCTTCTCTCGGGCTCATCCGCCATCAGCGCGCGGATCCCATCAGCAAAATGCACTATCGAAACAAAACTAAGCCCCAAACATCCTAGACGGCCACCAAACTGGCAGCTGTAAGGACTGCACTTCATTACACCAGAGGACATCATGCCCAGCAATGGGTAATTTTTCTCTACTCGCGTAGTACCTTACAAGCTCTCCGAACGCTTCACAACAACTGCAGTCAGCCTGTATGTGAAAAAGTGTAAATTCACATAATTGCAGTGAGCGAAGTTCACGAGATGATTCTTCAGTGGCTCGGACATACAAGGCAATATTATATCCGACGCAGCCACCAGTGCCAGCCACGTGTTGAGCAATACGACCAGCTTCCTTTCTTCCGAAAGGACAGCAACGCCTTTATCCTCGCAAGTTAATGGACTGCACGAATGTCAGAGTGGCAGGACCCTCACCGCAGGTATCCACCTCACAGGCTACTGAACCGCACTATGACTTCCGCTTTCCACGCGGCCTCAACAAGCGTTGTGCAGGAGTGCTCCACCGACCTCGCCTGAATGTAGCGTTTACTCTGAGTTTTGAGTTTAATAGAGGTTGGGACGATTCCCTCGTGTGCCGTTCTTGCTCCGTACATGAGACTGTAAATCACTTATTGTCCGTCTGTCCTCGATTCGCTGCTGCGCAAAAAACTGCAACGAGTACCCCGTTCTCGTACAAGTCAGGGGGACAGGTTCGAACTTCAAAATTTTCTTTGGCCCTGGGACAATAGTGATGACATTACCTTGGGTACAAAAATTCTCCTCCGGTTCCTGCGAGACTCAGAAGTGGACAAATCTTTAGATTATAGACATCGAAAATTGTCTCGAGATATGTACTCTTTTGTGCTGTGGAGTTCATGTACTGATTTTTCTGGGGTTGCTGTTCTTACATATTTTTTTTTGCACCGTTAACTTTGCATTTTGATTCAGTGCTAAAATTAACGATATTTTTTTCAAAGTATTTTTTTATGTCCGGACTCTGTTAGCAGCATTCCCTCGTTTCTCGTTTTTAACGTTTCTTGTTTATCTTCTTCCTGCCGTACCCCCAATGTCTAATATTTAGCACTTATCATTGTAGTAACGCCCATCTGGCGTACCAAGCCTTGTCCATAGCAGGGCTGACCTCACCAGTTCACATTAAAGAGCCCTCTCTCGCTGTTTCTCTCCGTATTGACTTTTTACCTCCGTACTGACTTTTTATAACCACAGAAAAGCAGTAATGAAGAATGGCTGCGTCATTCCTAATTCTCTATCACCAACAGATATGAGACCAGGCTATAACCACGATTTCTTTGTGGATGAAGTAGTTGTGACATCATCCTCTGTATACCAGCGCCGCCTATAAGCTTGAACCGACCAGGTTATTGGCATTGCGCTGAATTGCTAAGTTTTTGCTCAATAAACCTCCATACTGGTTAGAAGCGTGGTATAAAATTAGCAGGCGCCTATAATCACAATTGGTTATTTGGAACTGAACCTACATATTTGCGCACCATAGTGCATGTCAGCATCGTCCCATGCCATGACAACGTACAGTGATGTGATACAGTACTTTCGAGCCTGCGGAAAGGTTACAAAAAGTTTAGGGAAGGTTGTACTCACGCGCAAGAGTCCAATGGTGAAGCTGTTGTGGGGGATCACTGACGGACACAAAGTTGAGTTTTAGTACCATTGTGGTGCCGTGGTTGACGTCGGCGGCATGTCATTTCTATGACCTTTTGTTGAGAAAGGCCAGAGTGCGCTCGTCGTTTTGTCGACCTTCTCGTACACCACTGTGCAAGCGCGACTTATCGTCTCTAGCGGATGCCTTTCACGCGGAGCTTCTCGAAGCGCGGCCTCTTCCTCGGGCGTCCGAACTATCCGCGGCCGGGCCATGGGGAGTCAATGATCACCTATTGCAGCTTCGACATTCAAGTTGCGGGGCTTCTACTGTACAGAGCGCATGCGCATGACGACACGAGGACGAACGAACGAACGAAGGACGTACGCTGTGACGTGTATTCCTCGTCCCGTGGCAAGTGATGCCACGATACGGCGAACGCTGGAGTTTGCGTGCGTGCATGCGTGCGTGCGTGCGTGTGCGTGTGTGTTGATTGATTGATTGATTGTATGGGTTAACGCGCCAACGCAACGCAGGCGATGAGGCGCGCCGTAGTGGAGGGCTCTGGATTAATTTTGACCACCTGGGGATCTTTAACGTGCGCCGAAATCTCGTACACACGGGCGTTTTTGCTTTTCGCCTCCATCAGAAAAGTGGCCGCCGCGGCCGGGAAACGAACCCGCGACCTTGTGCTCAGCAGCGCAACGCCTTAGCCACTGAGCCACCGCGGCGGGTGTGTGCGTGTGTGCGTGTGTGTGTGTGTGTGTGTGTGTGTGTGTGTGTGTGTGTGTGTGTGTGTGTGTGTGTGTGTGTGTGTGTGTGTGTGTGTGCGTGTGTGTGTGCGTGTGCGTGTGCGTGTGCGTGTGTGTGTCCAATCTCCCGAAGTGAGTATGCTTGGCCTGACGAGCGGGCACGCGTGCGCGAGTACTCGAAATTTTCTAGGTATTTATCACTGCGGACACCATACACAAGCGATTCGCTTAACAGCTTCGTGGTAAAAACTGTTTTACCATCTCCTCACATACGATAACACGGAATAGCAATGCCTTCTTGCAAAGATGACAACCCCGTAGGCCTAGAACTTGTTTTCATCTTGGATTTTCTCAGTTGTTAGTTATTCGACTTGTCTGTCTCCTTTGCTCGAAAGATTGCCCCATAGAGAAGCTGACGCCTAGCTCGGACTCTTCGCTCTTCGTACAGGACCGGCTTCGCAAAGAATGGGGCCTCGCCCGCAATGTTTCTTGCGGAGCGGTATCAAAAACTGTTCTTAAAAGGACTCCTTGAACTAGTGTATGCAATTTGAAGTCCTTCATTATGATAATAAGTTACGCACACGCAAAATATGGTGCGGAAAAGCATTACAAGTCAATCGAACGCAAAGAAACAACAGGGCGAGTGAGGGCAAGTGAAGGAGACGGCCAATGCAAGAATCCTTAAAGGAGCTATGAAGCCAAAATACAAGTTGGGTTTATTAGAAAGACTGCTTAATCCCTATAACAATGATACCAATATCATTGCAATCTTCGAACAAAGAACGGAGATATTAAAGAAAACGTGTGAAGCAGTCGCGACCCCCTAGCCAATATTCCGCAACTTTTATATGACTTCACGGAAGCTTGTTTGTGCGATTGGCGGCCGCCTAACTGACCTGTCGCGACGACACATGACTGGACGTCTGTAATGAGGCCTCTAGTTCCGTTTGACCGCATGACTTGAATACTAACCTGCAGTTAACGCACTGAAAATTATGTTTTTTCGTTGGCCCGTATGACGTCCTTCTTGCTCATAACACGTCACTGTTTCGCAAAATTTGAACGTTTTTAATACTTCTTGCTTTTTTTTTCGTTGAAAAAACATCTTTTGGGGCTGCAATGAAGCTGAGTGAGATACTGAATCCTAGTTCTTTCAAATTACACGAAGTTGTATGTTCTCTTCATGGCTTTTTTAAGCCGACGTCACAGAGACGCGCTTCGCAGTGCCGCCCGTGGTCGTGCTCACCGCCAATACTCCGAGACTATCGGAGGAGCCTGCTGCGCTCTTTGCTCGGAAGTCAGTTTGACTCCTGCTCCTGCGTGAGTAGGCTCCGCTTGGTTTATTCTTCCAAAGGGTGGGCAGCCATTCAACAACGCAAGCGTAAGCGGGACACTGAACGTGCCTTGCTCATCGAACTAATCCCGACTCTCGGCAAGAAGAAAGCCATGCAAAGATGTGCCAATCGTTCAACTTGGACAGTTCCTGTACTGCTTGCCAAATAGTGATCCGAAGCTGATAAATAAAGATCGTAGGTGTGCCTTTCGCTCATCAAACCTACCACATTTTTATTTTGAATATGGAATAGCATCTCTACTTAGATTGATTCGAATAACGCCCTATTTATATCTAAAAGGCGTTAAGATTGCTCTGTAAACCGGAATTTTCTGTGTACTACAGCATGGAATGCGGGGTTTCTGATAACAAAAAGAAGCAGGGGGTAGCCAGGTCACCGGCATTGTTTGACAAAAAACTCAGCAGCAAGGTGGCGTAAATGCCTTTGAACCACAGATCACACCAAAGCTGCCGCTATTTGCATCTGCTCTTGGATTCATGACGTTTGTGCCATAATGCAGTCTTATCAATGCGTCCATTGGACGCGCAAAATGGCTGGGCGGTTCCACCACAGTCAGCTGCTCTAGAATGCAACGCAGAGAATGGCATGACATAATTCACCTTTTCGTCAAAGGCCCTGCTCAACGAACCATTTAAAGCCATGGCGGAAAGTCAAATATATCGGTAAGCCCGATCGTCCAAGCTTACCGAGGCTGGGGTGGAAGTGTAGATGACGTGCCTTGAAAGGAACACCCAAGGGTTACAACTGATGAAGAGGATGCAATGATTGTGGCCGAGTCGTGACCGGACTTTTTTTGAGCGCTAATGAAACCATACAACAGCTACCGGCAGAAGGTTCCTCCGAGAAGTATGACGGCAACTAGTAGACGTTCGCTATCAGAGCAACGTGAAGGCTCACGAGCTACACTTGACAAAGAAGCAGTTTCCCAGTATGCGAAAGGTGGAATTCGCCCGTTCTGTGGAACACTGTGCTACGGAGGAGTTTCAAGAATGTGTCCACGAAGGAGTTGAACTGAAGGTAGTACTTCTATACGATTCCTATCACTCTGCGTTGTATTGGTTGGGCTGTATATGGGTTCCCGAATTATAAAAAACAAGCTTGCTATAAATCACAGAAAACCCTCACAACAATTTAGCCTAGCGAGTTAACAATAGCTAGCTCTCGGTTTAATTCAGTGCCACTGGTTAACGTTTTCCTAAAGACTAAGCTGTGCAAACCACCATGTCCAAAACATGTATACGGCTGCACGTGAGACCTTCAGAACGCTGTGGCTATATTGACCGCATTTTGAGGCATGTTATTTCGTTGCAAGAGCATTACATCGTAAATACAATGTTGCTCGCATAGCAAGAAGTTTTACCCGCACCGGTCGCATTTTAATCAAAGTAGTTGATGCTAGGCATTCGTCTGGTTTTGCGATTTATTTTGCTGTCCCCGTGCAGCCCTCTCGCTTTATTTATATGCTACACTTTTTATACCAAAAATGGTGCTGCAGTGGCCGACGCGCTCTGAGCGTGCGGGGAAAATTAACCAACGGACGGCTTAGGTCCACACGCCACTTATTTTGGATAAGCACGTTGCACTAAACAGAAACCGCTGTGAGTGCACCAGTTTTCACTTTTCACCCGCCGCGGCGGCTAAATAGCTATGGTGTTGTGCGGCTACGCACAAGGACGGGGGTTCGATTCCCGTCCGAGGCGGCCGCTTTTCTGATGAAGGCGAAAAGCGAAAAGGCCCGTGTGTGTGAGATTTAAGTGCACGTTAAAGATCCCAATGTGGTCAAAATTAATCCTGAACCCTCCTCTACGGCGCGCCTGATCGCCTGTGAAGTGTCAGAGCGTTAAACCCTACAATCAATGAATCGCATCACTTTACACCTGCCTCCAAACTGCTTAAGTGCTTTGATAAACAATTGTCGATGTTTGGACTAGTTATTGCCTATGGAGCCATGTCAACGTATTTCTGCTCCCGCACAAAAAAGTTTCTGTTTAAGACAAGCAGAGAAATAAACTGTTTTTAAAAGGCTCATTAGTGTCTCCTTTCCTTTTTGTTTTTGACAACGTGATTGGCAATCAATATAAAATACGCTACTGACGCCTTGGGGCCTTCGAAACTGAAAGGTGGCATTCCGCCAGCAAATTAATACCTTCGCGTGGTGTTCGTTATCCCGCAAATACATACATCCTTCTTTTTCTTGGCGTGTGTGGTTTGACGTGCGATAAAATGGGGCGTTTGAAAACTCAACCAGGGTGGTGACGCTTCAGTAGATTCAATGAAGTGCACAGAGGTAGCCACAAGCCAAGACTCTTTCTTACAAAAAATTCCGCACCACACTCCCGTCACGTGAAATCATCAGGCTGTGCTGCGAGGGGGTCATGGCTGGGTGTTGTATTTTAAGGCTGTAGTATTAATAAGGTGATTGAGCAATTTTCCGTGGACGTTAGCGGTCCAAAGCTGCTGAGGTTATCAGCCGTGCTAATTAAGCGTCCGTGGGTGTCGTCATGCCCGCCGATCAAAATTGACGATGGCGGCGATGAGATGCGAACGATCATCTGAATGACGAATGGGACGCAGCGATCACTGGAGTGTGGAAAGAAGAAGGCATGACGATAGCCTAATGGACTCTGATACAACCGCGCAGGTGAAAGAAGGATACGCGATTTAACCAGGCCCTCCGCCAGCTCTATGAACTTTGCTCTCCCCCGGTGGTGCTCGAGCCGATGGGTCATTCCCTTAAAGCGATCGATTTTATAGGCTCGCGATTTTTCGTGGGCACAAGGCGTCGGCATCTGCCGTGGTCCTTATCTGTGCTAAATAGTCATGCTAATTCGGTGCCTGCAGAGAGACACCATCTCTGTCAAGCGAAAACGGCGACTTCAGCAGGCCGAGGCGAGCACCGATATGACACTTGAATCCGTGCAGCGACAACTGGAGTGTAAAAAGGAGGACGTGGGCTAGAAAGGTGCCAGAGAAGATACAAGATTTCAACAAGCCCCAGCCGTGCTAAGTAAAGACCTTTATCTTCACCACCCCTTGGGCGAATGAGTCATTTTTCGTTTGCTGTAGACTATAGGCACCTTTGAGTGGTGTTTGTCACCACCCAGAAGCAGTGCGGTTGTGTACATAATGTTGGAGTAAGGCCTAGTTCTTGTTCTATGAACTGAACGTTGGCAAGCTGCGCCACCACTCCGTGATAACTGGTGAAAAAGTTGGGGAGGACAATCGCTTTTTACGTGATAAGGGAAAGCGTTTGTTCGCCGTCAAAAACGCGTTTTCGAGCTGCTGAATTCACCACGTATGGTCTTGGATCTTTAACTACCATACTGTGTACTGTGGTGTTCTGATTGCTAGAGTTCTCGAGTCTTGCATCGAGTCTTTGCTTCGAGTCTTCGCGATGTGTCGACCACATTAAGCTTCGGCGGCCATCTCTGCCTTGACGGTTGATCGTAGCAGATGGCACGATCTCGTCGTTTCTGTAGTGATGCGGTTGTTGTATTTTCCGTAAAGCACATATCCATGCGGTTGCATATAATAAACGGACGTGTTCAATAACTTTGAAAGAAAAGACGTACGCAGTTAGAGAAGACTTCAAATGCAACGTACATCAATGACACATTGCTACGTGCAATGTATGCAAAAACTATTCAAGAAACTGCAAGTACTGCCCAGACATAACTACGCCTATGCAAAAGGTTGCTTAGTTAGTTATTTTCGGTACTGCCAGTCTCCTACGAGACCAAAGCAGAAGGGAATTAGTTCGTGAATATAGAACACACCGTTTACAGTTTTACAATTTTGCAGCGGCGCATTTTCCCAGACGATGTCGAAGAGGGCACAGAGGCTGGTCGCAAAAGTGTCTTAAGGGGCGTCGAGGTCTTTACAAAATTCAATAGGCACGTTTTGAAAAATGGCGCTAATTACACCAACCAGTGAGCAGCTGGTGCATTCTTACCACCGGCATATAAGATAGTAAACACAAGAGCATAGGCAATAATGCACCACAAGGAACACTCACGCCGGTAACGTAGAGGCAGTTGTTGCTACAGGAAAAACAAACAGGTTTACTCACAAGTCTACGGGAATATTTATACACCAAAGAATAGCCATCGTAAAAACCGTAATACGGCTCATCAAAAGAGAAACAGGTATGAAAGAAACTGGCATATTACTTACGGAACCTGTCCTTGATGTTTGAGGTGAACTCTGACGATGATTGTATACTGGTTATCGAGGAAGCTTAAGTATTCTACTTTCTTATTTACAGGGGAAAAAAAGATACTTGGAGCAGTCGTTGTTCAAAGAGTATTCGGCAATGGTGTATGCAGTGTTGTACACGTTCCTCCAAAATAGGAACGAAAGCTCGTTCCTCGTTCCTTGCCAATTTTGAAACGAGTTCCCGTTACAAGTTCCTTCACTGCGAAAGGAACGCGTTCCAGTTCCACATCGAAAATTGGAACGTGTCGTTACATTAACGTTACAATTAGGTTTTTAAATTAAAATATAGTGTAGGATAATCCTGGGTCAAAATTAAGTGTGACATTTAAAACTCACATCGCACTACGTATATTATACGAATATTAACACCACCGGCAGCAGATTATCGGGATATAAAGATAATCAAAAGAAACGCTCCTAGGCGAATTTTTTCAGGGAGCACCGGACAAACTCCAGACGGCTCGATGACATTTCGGTGCAGGATATTTCGGTGCGGAAATTTCGGTGTACGGACATATCGGTGTACGGACATAGCAGTGTACGGGCGTTTCGGTGCACGCACATTTCTATGTACGGACATTTCGGCGACCAAATTATCCGGTGCTTGCCTGTTTGCGACAGCCCTTATATTTTTATTTCCGCTTAACGTGGGTGATGGACAACAATCTGGAGCCGTCAATTTAGTTTTTTGATTGATGCCACGTTCGATTTTTGCCAGGTATTTTTAGAAATTGTACATTTATATATATTTTTAATACCTCTTCCTGGGGACACCTGTTATACAGCCGATTGAATTCTTTAGCACACGTTTTTTTTTCATTTAATTTATGACAGGTTGTTAATTTATATTTGCTCTTTTTTAGCTAAGACAATTACCCGTGTTCACGATCGCCTTTTTTGAATTTTTTTTAAATTACACACCCTCAAATTACATAAATTACATGCACACTCTCAATATCCAAAAAGTAACAAACAATAGCTAGCCCCCCAGAATGAAGAAAACCTTATGAAGAGTATAACAAGGGCTGGGCTGCCTTGCTAAAATGAATTCGCGAACACTGGTCTAGGATATTGTCGGGGAGGAAAAACGGGCCTTTTGGAAAAGAGCGGCAGGTTCTAATGTCCTAAATGCTGATTAAGCGCGTACCGGTTGTGCATACAAATTCCACCCATTGTGTTCGGGACAACCAACCTTCGCTTAATGTTTACAAGCCTACATTTACCACATTTTAATTCTTTGTTCTAGCAACGCCCCCCCCCCCCTCCCACCTTCCGCCTGTACTCTCGAATCTCGACCAGACTTCTTTTTCAGCCATATTATTTTCGGTTTTTCCTGAAAATCCTGCTGGCGTGGTGGAGTTCACGGTCTGCGAATCGTCACCGCAGTGATTTTTTTTATTTTTTTATTTAGAACATACTGCTAGCCTCTTTGTGGAGGCTTTTGCAGGAATTGTGTGATACATTCAGAACAATGATATAGCACACTTCGCGTTTAAAACAGAGAAAAAGCTTTACATTCACCATGGGCGCACGAAACCTCTATAAGGTGACACAAAAAGCCACCCAAAAAGCCGCTGAGCACACAATGGCCCCTATCGTTTGCTGGCTACGCCCTTCCGCGCGTCGCGGTCATATCAACGGCGCCCCCACTCCAGGAATCGCTCTTTCTTTGCTTTCAGTCACCCCCTTGGAAATTGACTCATCAAGTCGCGCATATCATGGACACCCCAGGTATACATCGCTTCCTCCAATTATCAGGAGCAAAAAAAAATGAATAGGCTAGTGTGACGAAAGCGGCAACAGTCGTCTTCAAGTTTTCGAAGTCCAGTGGACGCAATGGTGAAGCACAAGTGACACCCCTCTCTCTCTACTTAGGGGGATAATTGCCGGCGGGGCTCAGCTTTCCCCTCCACTAAATAACGCCACCGTAAGTGCGATCGTTGGTTTGTTAGTTTTAAGTAGAACTGACACCGAATGCAACGAAGGCGAGATTGATTGAGAGAATAATTAAAACGAAATGCGCACGCGCCTAATCGACCTCGTTTTTCTTTTGTTTTTTCGCGGAAGTTTTGCTGGGGGGGGGGGGGAGGAGGAATAGACTAAAGCAGCAGCGTCTTGCACCGTTCGGTGAAGTGAAAGGAAAGCGCTTTGGTAACACTTAAAGTATTAGGGTTGTTCACATGAATGTTAAAATTACAAAAAATGGTTGAATGGATCCAAATTAACAACGTTAATTTTTACCATCTGCAATGCTCCGCCAGGGTTTAGCGTTCGTTTCCACGAACGGCGGCGCAAGCACAAGTCTCGAACGTAAAATCATATCAAGTCAGGAAATTACAATATTAAAGCTAAAATGTTCAAAGAATGCCTGGGACATCCCCTCACTCAAAATGTCTGGGCCAAGACGTCGTGCACCAAAATGTCCGTGCACAGAAATGTCCACATCGAAACGTCCTGGACCGAAATGTCCGACACCGAAATGTCCGGATACCGTTTAGCAGTCCGTCCGTTTCGTTGGCTACGTTGTTACAGGGTTTGCCGGAACCGGTCTGCTCCTGAGCGCGCGGAAGGGCGAGTAGGAAGGGTGCGGAGGCGCGGACATGGCGAAGGCAGGCCCGCGGAACTAATCCCCCCACCGCGACGAATGCCCAAGTGCCCAGCCGGGCCCCGGTCAACCCAGTAACAACGCATACGACAGAACGGACGGACTACTAAAACTCTCTATTCTTTCCCCGCCAGGGAACAATTCTATCGGCCAGACGCGCATTCTGGCCTCCCCAGACAAACGATGAAGGGTGAAAAGCATTCTCGCGGCTACGCTATTCACCCGTCGAACCCCGCGTAAGCAACCAGCATGAAAGCAAGCGCAAGTTGTGGCCTGCTGCGTGGTTATTCTTCTGCATTTCACTTTCGAGGAAGCACGTACGGCTGAAGGGCGGGCAAACTGACCATCTTATAGGAAGAGAAACGCAGTAGCGCTTTGTGGATTTTTGTACTCGAGCCTTGGCATCAAAAACAGCCAAATCCTAGCGATGTAACGGCAGGAACGCCGTTCCTGCCGTTCCTTCAGAAACGTAACGAGTTACAGTTACAGTTCCACCTACCCTTAATGGAACGGTGGTGTTCCTCCGTTCCTCCAAAAAGGAACTAGTTCCAGGAACGCCGTTCCTTGTAACGCCGTTCCGTACAACACTGGGTGTATGCATGTTTGTGTCTTAGTGCTCTGGATTCAGCTAGTGTTTTGTTGCATGAATGCGGCTGCGGTTGTGAAGGTGGTGTATAAATTTTAATCGGGCCAGTGTAGCTCTTGTCGCTAGCGTCGGAAGACCACAAGATTCTACAAGGTTGGTGGGCGAGTCAGTTTGTTTGTACTTGTGGATAAACCTGACGGCCTTCCTTTGTACCCCGCTCTAACTTTGTGGTACGAGTAACAGATTAAGGAAACCAAACAATGTTGGCGTGCTCTAAAATTAGACCCACGAATGTTGTGTACGTTAAGAGCTTAGTTAGTGTCGGCGTAAGTGGTAGACGCCTTCTTAAGAAAAGCAGCTTACGCAAAGCCGCTGCTGGGACGTCGTTTATATGCGCATCCCATCTAAGTTCGGAAGTTAATGCAACACCGAGATATTTCAGCCCCGTACCTCTTTATAATTTTGTCTGTGTGTAAATAAACACTGAATTGTGTAAATAAACACTGAAGGTAACTTTCTCCTGCTCACCGTCATGCAGCCTGTTTTTGTTCAGTTTATCGGCATTTGCCATTATACACACCAGTGAGAAATATTTTCCAATAAAATATTAACTTCCTCGTGTTCATCGCTGTCGCTAATCTACCTGTAAATAATGCAGCCGTGCGTGAAAAGCTTAATTTTGCAGTCTATGGTGGCCGTAATGTCATTGATATAGAAGAGAAATAATAATGACCCAATGACGACGCCTTGGGGCACACCTGACTGAACAGAAGCTTCCCCTGGTAATGCGCCTTCGAAAACCACAAACTCTTGGCGGTCTCTGACGAATTCTTTTACCGAATTCGTAATCTACCCACCCAAAATTACGTTTTACAATTTTCAAATCGGTGTCTTATGACAGACAGGATCGAACGCTTTCGATAACTCAAGCAGTATTGTATCTGTGTGGGAACAGTTATTACACAAAGGGCAAGATCGTGAACAATATCGTAAGCAGGGTTACAATTGATAATACTTTCTGAAAGCTGTGTTGGTGGAGAGACAGAAGGTTGTTGTTTTCTCGAAAAAGAGTAAATTCTTTAAAATTATATGCTCAAGTATCTTGCCGGATGTACTCATGAGCGACACCGGTCTGAAATTAGAGGGAACTGCTGTATTTCCCGTTTTGTGTATTGGTATTACTTTCGCTACATTCCAGTCGGATGGCAGTTTAGAAGTTTGAAGAAATTTGCAATAAATAATGCCAAGATATTCACTGCACGACTCTGCATATCATAGCGGAAACGTGTTGCGGTATCATCCGGACCACATGCTTTTTTGAGGCCTGGGTTCAGAAGTTTTAGAATACCTGCATCACTTATAACTAATGGTTCAGTTGGCTTAGCAGCAATTGGAATGAGTGTGGGAAGTGATACCGTTGCCATCAGTGAAAACAGGGCGACAATAACTATTGAACATAATGGCCTGACTCGGTTCTTCCATGTCGGTTAGAGATTAAGTTGTCCCTGTTCCAGTCTGAACGTGTTTCCATAACCGATAGAGGTTCCTCCCGATGTAGCTGAGAAGCGCTGTCGTAAAATGATGTTCTTTAGAGAGTTTTACTGTGCTTCAGATTAAGGTTACTGTGCTTCAGATGTGCAAATAGAATGTTACTCATATGCAGGACCATAAATAAATTTCTTGCATAAGAAACCGGGCCAAAAACAACTATAAATAAGTAATTAATGTCATTCAACGCGAACGACATTAGCTATAAGATACATTCGCCTTTGCCATTCGGGTCTACATGGCTAAAGGATTCCGTCCGATAATGATAGCAGTGGTGTTTTAAAAACTCGCCGACTTGCAAGAGAACAACGTAAATGCGTCCAGGATAACTTTAACCTTTTAATGTTTGAAAACAAAACCAAATTAACTTTTAAAGAAAAAGTGTACCTCAATTTTAGCTAACATTCACATCAGTAGCCGAGGCAAGACGAACTTCTTTGGAGAGCCGGTGCGCATTATCAACAGGCGTAAGCGATATGCTAAGGAAGACACCACACAGAGAGAAGTACAAAAGGACCGGTTGAGACTAGCAACTAACCATTATTCCACGCTGAAACATACATAAATACACACGGGCATATCATTCCGCACGCCGCAAAACGAAAAATAGAAAACAAATCTACAAAAACCTGTGGTGAGGATTTTCACAAACACTCTTGGATAAGCAACCCTGAACGCTGGCCGTCGACCTTCGGTCGGCCTCTCAGGTATTGTCCATACGGCGCGCGACGAAATTAGTCCCGACAATGACGAAATTCCTCTACTTTGTCACCACGCCGCGTGCAATACAAAAAATTGGGCCCATCTCCCCGCGAGGCAGACTCGAGTAAATGCGTCCCATAGGGGGTGGGTGTATTGCGTTAACGTTTAGTGTTTGGGGAGTTGGTGTTAGTGAATTCGTTGTATCAGCAGCTTCTTCACGTAGTTTGAATGAGTCAAGGATATAAGACGCGTTAGTAGCCTCCCATTCTGTGTCGGCTTTGTGGCGCAGTGGGTAGAGCACCATGTACATTGCGTTCCGCCGCAGGGTCGAGGGATCAAAACCAGGCGCCGGATAGTATTTTTTTTATATAGTGTAGGGGGAGGGGTGCGGACTACGACTACAGACGTCAACGCGGGTGACATCGTGAGTTACTGAAATGCTCTGCATTTAAAAGCACCTGGCCCTCCCGTCGAACGATCCCCGCAAGATCGGCGACATACCTCGCCTTGACGAACTGAGCGCGTACTCTGTAACTTCCCGAGACACTGCGGCGCGCTCAGCTCTATCGATAGCCGGTGACACTTCGAATGACCTCACAGCAAGCACAACTCCCCCGACAACAACGCACCCGCGCCTCGCACGCACTAATGCGGTAATTAACCCTGACACTATACATATACGGTGATTTCACAAGGTACGAGAAGCGCGCTCGAACTTAAGCAACCTTATCCCCGCAGGGAACAATTCTATCGGCCAGACGCGCATCCTGGCCCCCCCAGACAAGCGATTAAAGTTGAAAAGTATTCTCGCACCTGCGCTATTCACCCGTCGAACGCCGCGTCAGCTCAACCAGCATGGAAGCAAGCACAAGCTGCGGCCCACTGCGTGGTTATTCTGCCCTTGACCTTCGAGCAAGCACGTTCCCCTGAAGGGTGGGCAAATTGACCAGCTTAGAGGAAGAGGAACACCGTAGAGACTTGTGAATTTTGTTACTAGAACCTTGGCATCAAAACAGCTAAATCCTAGCGATGCAACGTTTGCAGAAGCAACGCCGTTCCTGCTGTTTCTTCGTAAACCTAAGGAGTTACCGTTACAGTTCCAGTGACCCTTAATGGAACGGTGGCGTTACTCTGTTCCTCCAAAAAGGAACTAGTTTCAGGAACGCCATTCCTTGAAACGCCATTCCGTACAACACTGAGCCAAGCTTGCACAGTTATGAAATTCGTGAGCCAAGCACGCGACAATGCTAGCATCAGAAGCTTGGAAATTTTGTACAGTTCTTACTGTTGGTTTTGATGTGCGAAATCCTAGCTTCAATTTACAGGTTACCATTTGGTCATCAGAAATCCCTGGGATGAGATTAACAACCACTTTATTTGAGGGAAGCTGGCCACTAATCAAAATCAGGTCAAGAATTGTTTTTCTTTCCTTTTCCTCTGTTATTCTTGTGGGTTCCAAAACGATCTGTTGTAGACTGAAATTTAAAATTAAATTAATAAGTGTCTCTATGACTGTGACGTGTACTACATGCAGTTCCAGCTATATCAGGAAGGTTGAAGTCCCCCACGATGGCTAGACGAGAATAGTGGGAATGAATTTAAACATATTCTTGAACCGCTTTCTTTAACGTACCTTTCGCAGCTACAATTTTTACTAGTAGAAAATGTATCTTTGGATGCCTCATAGATTTGTCTCTTCACTTCATTTGAAGTACGCCTAGGTCCTTAAGTCTAGTTAATGTATTTCATTTCTTTCTCGCATTCTGCCTCGTTGACAGAGTAATTAAAAAAATATGAGGTTATTTCAAGTTTCGTTTTGTTAAATATTAATATACCTCGTACCTCGGCACATATTTCAGCTACGCGACCACACATCTGCTTATCGTGTAGCGCATGCTACACTACGCTACCTCGGGTAGTCTTCCCGGGGTGACCAGTTTTGCCCTTGAGCGTTACAGGTCAAACCATGCCCCCTTCGGCAAGCGCCAGGCGCGCAGCAGCGAGCCGATAACGGGGAGAGATAGGCACCAGGGGAAATATAGTCGAGGAGGCAAAGGAGACGTGCGCGGCACCGCGCACGGAACATTGCGGAGGAATGCGAGGAGTCCGCAGGGATAAGCACGCGCCACCAAGGAAGGCCACTAGGCCACGCGCGGCGCTGAACCATGTGGGATAGAGGAAGATGAACACCCAGCTGTGGTCCCACGTACAGTGGCAACGCCATGAGGAGAAAAAAAGGAAAAACGCTAAGGCTGCGTACAGCTTCGCTACCTTCAAGTCTTACGCATTAGTGTGAGCTTCCATCATTTTTAGCGTCTTTTTATTTCTAGTATAAAAATGCGATATCAGTAAACTCACAGTATAAATGTGACCGTTGTGAATAGAACATGCTGCGAAATGATCTGACTTGATCAACTCTTCTGTCGAATTCCCCATTTGTACATAAAATGCACATGTCGTCATGCAGGCGATATGAGCTCTTTATACAATGTATAAAACCTCTTCATCCGGAAGGAAGATTTTGGTATGTGCTTACATACAGTCCCACCGAAATGATTTAGATCTCACGCGAAATCATATAAAGGCACCAGACCACACTGCGTCAAATATATTATAAAGTTTATGCAACTTGTTTAGGGCTTACAAACAACAATGGTGTCTGATATAGATTTTTCTCGGCGGCATTATGAATTGCCACATGCCATCCAGCAGCACCAACACTAATTCGTAAAGGCGTCTTAGATTTTGCACGTATAGTACCGCCCCATTTTTAACTAAGGTTTTAAAGTCTGAACGAGATTTGAAGTCATATAACATCAACACACACATCACAGGCATGATAATTCATGTTTATAGCTTCGCAGAAATTGTATAGAGTGAAGAAATGTTAAAGTTTACTCTTAAGTTCAAAATTGAAGTCTTCGTAATGCAATTTTCACTTTACCGCCGCATACACGACGGAATAGGTCATGTTTTTACCGATTGTCTATTAAACTTACGCAGCATGTCAATTTTCGAGGCGTAACACAAAGAACAAGTCAAAAGGAAGCTTACAGAATCAACACAATCAACGCAATCCGAAAAGACGGGAACATTTCGTTTCATTAGGTTCCGCCGTCCACAAGCCAAAATCGCCGAGGAGCGACACATCGAAAGACGTAGCCCACTCTGAGGACACGAAAAGGTAAATAGAGATTGAAAGAGCCGGATAAATGCTTGTTGTCGCATTTGTTTACACTGGGGTATAAATTTGGAATTGCACATCTGCTAGTTTTTGGTAATGTTTGAGCTCACCGAAAATACAATATATTTCTTGGTACGGTGTATGTTCGGCGCTGACAAGAAGTTCAGGCAATAGCGGTCCATTTGCACACCTTCAATGGCGGCGTAAAAGCGTCCACAATATTTCATAGACTATTGTGAAATCACAAACCTTAAACACAGGTCCAATATGTTGCCACCTGCGACGAAAGATATGTGGAAAAGTTTATACATGTACACACCTGTGCTTGGGAATGTGTTGTGAAACCGAGCGCTTTCAATCATTCCCTAGTGGATGAGTGGTGTGTAACTAGCAAACTAGCAGACGGTTTTTAGAAACTTGAGTCAGACGTTTAGTTGTGAAACACATTTTCTTGCAGTTCAGAGAGGCCGCCCACTAAACGTTTTTGAGCACAGGCTCGCTAGGACATATTAAATTCGGTATTTCATACAATTAAGAACACGCTAAGAATACCTAATTCAACTAATTGAAACAACCTGGCACCAAAAGTAGGAAAAATTGCAGGGTGGTGACGTTCGGTGCTTACATAAGTCATTGAAACGCTGGACGCATTACGGTACCTAAAAACACTAAGCCAGCTGAAACTTTAATAAAGAGCACCACGTATAAAAGAACATGTTTTTGCGGATCGCAATAATCAGGCTTTTCATATTATGCTCCAAATAAAGAAACTTTCAGTGATGATGTCTTTGCATTAAAGCAACAACTACATTTGCAACCTCCCTGAAAGCGTTGGGTGTTTTGGGAAAAGAGCACGGTTCCTTCAGCTCAGCTTTGAGTTGTAATTCACAATATATGGTCTCTGATACAGGCTGATACAATAAAATGAAAAAAACATCGTGCCTTCGAGTGCCCGAGTGAGTATAGATGGCTAAACCCAGCTTTAAATTAACCTAATAGAACCTAAGTCAAGTCACATTCAACATTGATTAAATCACATGATGATAAAATATGAAGTAGATTCGTTATGGGTGCGGAAGACGCCTAAATCAGCTCCATCGCAAAGCGTGCCTGAATGGATCCTGCCTCTTGTCTTCAGACTATCTGTATAAGAGTCATCAGAAATGTCTGTGTTTAGATCATTCATGGGTTTTTGTCAGTCTCTATCGCAGACCTGCTTCTCAAAGTGACCTCGAACGTGCTCCACGCCACTTTCGCGCGGTGCCGGCTCGCATACTCAACTGTTTTTCTTGGCGGCTATCACCACTCAGCCAAATAGGCACGTGGCGGCAATTGTTTCCATCGCTGTGTTGGTGATCGCGGTGATCAAGAAAAATTGAGTAATGAGCAAACGAAGAAAAAAACAGCAATGAAGATAAATTGTTTTATAAAAGTGGCTGCCGTATAAGCGTCGCAAATTTTTGTACAAAGTTCCCCTCGGTGCGCACTTGATCACAGGTATAACGCAACTGTCGGATTAATCCGCAAGAAGTACAAAAAGGGTGGCGAGCCCACCAAGGCCACCCTATAAAAAAGCAGGGATAAAGCATGATATTAAAGGCTCATTAATTCACATTCAGGACTTACACAGAAAAACGGCAAAAAAATTAAGACAGAATTTCTTAGCTATTCTTACTGCCAAATTTACTCAGAGAAAAAAATGCGGTCTTTATAACGTACTTCCATAGAATAATCTCGCACCCCTGAACTGCAATGTACATAATGGGCCCGGTCTTCATCAATCCCGAGAAGAAAAGCAAAAGAATTGCTATTTACTTTGCATGCTCATTTTTAAGTGATATGGCATGCAAATTGAGATTAAGGAATATTGATGCCCTCAGACTGGCAGAATAGGCAGCTAGGAAAGCGCCGAATAATAACGATGGTGCATGGCTAACGCCTAATAAAACGGATAATCTGAAGTAATTTTGATTACAGTGTTAAAACCAGCACTCAATACACTTATGAACCACTTATAATAAACAAAAAATGTTAATAATTCGCTACAGTGCTCCGCACCGCTGTGTTGCTACCCCTCATTTTTGTCGAGCGGTTTTTTAGCTCGAGGCTCTCACCCTCAGGGGAATCGGCCTGGTGATGTACAGGGAAAAGTACACCTACGATTCAAGAAGCTTAGCATCACCACCTGATGACCGACTGCGAGGGAGCAAGGCAAAAAGAAACCGATCACGTCACGACGCGACGTCAGCGCGGACCACGGTCGCAAATTCAATAGAACTCCGACCAAGATATGTTGCTCCAAAAAGCTTTTCTTTAAATATTTTTTTCGCGCACTACCTTCGGCTGGTACACCGTGACTCTCGGCGCGATTCCACTGGGATTCCGAAATCATGTACATTGCCTTGATATTTTGTTGGGGTTTCCAGGAAGTCAGAATAAGCAGTCTTTTGTCTGTTTCGTCGGCTCATTGCGTGCATTAGGTGCGGAACAGCGCGCTGAGGAAATTTGTTTGCCTATAAATTATTGTGAAAGTGTTTCACAATTTTTGCTTTCTTAAAAGATACCTCTAGATAAATGGGAACAGTCGCTGTTCCGCCGCGTTTTATTGGCTGATCGCGGATAAATTGACAGGCCGCTACGTCGCAAAAGTCTTTCCTTGTGTGAGCAGGTTTATTCAGTAGGCTTACTTGAGTTTGTATCGAAAAAGAGTACCTGTTCGAACATGTAAAAACTACTAGCTGAACGCCGTAAAAAACGTATCAGAGCGCGGGCAATTTTCTGCGTGCGATGGTATTTCGAAACGCTGACTGATTGCTTGAGAAACGCAGAAGCGTAAAACATGCGCTAAGCAACGTCAGTGGTACCTGCCACTGTAATGGTCGACGGAATACTACGAGTGGTTTCTGATCCCCCCCCCGTCCGTAGTCCCCAGCCACAACGATGAACCGCTGATGTCGTATCTCGTCTTAGCTATGCAATAGAACACCCTTTGTCCACATGTGGGGGAGGCCGAAGGTAATTATTCACCGTAATTATTCACCCGGCAGCAGTGTTAGTATGACAAGAAACTCCAACGTAAAACCTGCTAGGAGAGACACGCACTTTGGAAGCTTTAGGGCTGAATTCGACATCAGTGATATATTCTGCGAGAAGAAAAACACAACACACACGCGAATACTTGTTTGAGGCAGGACAATCATAACGCAATAAACGCCCATTTATGTGCAGACTTACCAATCAAGCAACAAAACATTTTTAGCAGTCCTCGTTCTGCGGGATGGGCCAAAAAATCAGAAGATATCTGTACGAATTAAGACCAAACTGAGCCCGATACTAGCACTCAGAGAAATACCCATCTTATTGTTGCTGGCGTTAAAAACACGCAGCAACCTCGCTGTTTCGAGTACGGCTGCTGCGTCACCCCATATTGGCCCTACCCTCAGGGAATGCACAGCGGCGCTGTATTCTCGAGTCGGATATCGTTTATTTGCACTTACATTTTACCGTACAGACTTCGTGGTACGCCAACGCAACGTCTGGAGGGGGAAAACTCAGCCTCATAATTTTTTCGCATCGGACCCTGCCACCCTTATTATTCGCAAAACCTATGGGAGCGTTCGTGCATACCCTAAGTGCCAGACTAAAAAAAATGGAAAAGAAAAACAGCGCCTGGAGCGTAGCTAGATTTTCTTTTTGTGTGTTGTCTTTTCCATCTTTTGTGAAGAAACGTTCCTCGAAGAAGATTGCGCCATCAACGCTCCTCACGTCAAAATTGTCTGCCCCCCCCCGGGGCGCTAGTAATTATCTTCGCATATAAGCTGTCTCTTAAGCGAGTCGTTTGTAAAACTATTTCGTCTGGGTTAGCGTAAGACGCCTAAACTAGTTTGTTCTTTGGGGTTAGTGTTTTTCAGTTTCTTATTATCTTGTTCTTCCTGCGTAGATATTCAATGCCAGCGTCACTCGAATCTCCGGCGGTCCGCGCATTTTTGTCGGGTGTCTCTGTTAACTCAATCTGCACCATAAACGGTAACCATTCAATAACAAACTCTAGATAACAGTTGTTGTTTTAAATGCGGAGCATTTCTTAGGCTCGCCTGGTTCTCCGTCGTTGATGGCGGCGCCATCCACATTCTCACTGCGGATACGCAACTGTGCTCCTTACACCGACAACTCCGCGATACTACACTATCAAAAAAAGAAATAGTTAGCGGCGCCCGGTTTCGATACCACGACTCTCTGGCCGCAACGGAAGGTACGCGGTGCTCTTCCCACTACGCTACAAATCCGGGACAGGAGCAAGTGCTACGAACGCGCCCTATGTCCTTGACTCATTCAAACTACGTCAAGAAGCTACTGATACAACGAAGGCACGCGAAGCTGAACGTCAAGGGAAACGACGAACTGAAAACTTTAGAGGGGGATGCTGAATTTCCCGTGGGAAAGCTGTGGCGGGAAGCGCCACGCGCCTTGCAGCTCAACCAGCCCCGTCCGCAGCGACTCTGATGCTGATTGTGGCAGGATGCCCCTGGGGATTGGCCAACCAAAGAATCCATCACGAGATAGGTTCACGTTCAACGACTGTCGTCATCTTCCCGTAGGGGAACCGCCGAAGAAGAAGAAGAACGAGAAGACGCATCCGAAACGGGGTTCTGCCGCCGGGATGTATGCTCTGCCCTCCTGCGCTACATTGAAAATTCAAAACGATTCTCTTTATGATTGCGATTGGTCACCCTCGCTTTGATTTTTCAGGGTTTTTTTTATTTTTTCCTTTTTCCTCAAAAATTTTTCAAACCGGTCTAAATTATCTTTCCTAAAAGTCGCGTGATTAGAAAAGAATTCCATTCATTTTAACCATCCTCTGTTGATTGGCCGATCCTCTGATTGGGTATGTGCCATAGTTAAAGGCGCAACAACAACAACAACAACAAAGCTGCGAAGAGGAGGACGTGTACATTGCTCTCAGCCGGTGCACCAATGTCAACAGCCTTTACCTCACCAAAGCTGACGGAGACTACCCATTCTACCACAGAGACAATATCGACAAGAACATGATGGACGAGTTTCGGCGCCCCGAGAACCACCGCCTGCTCACCGTAACACAACAGCACTTGCGTGCCTTTGCCACCGGTGTGGACCCGGACGCGGAATTCCCTCTGGCGATAGTAAAAAACAGATCACTCAATATAACGGCAACACAATGGAACCACACGGAACTGCCACGATGCTTCGCATCCTCATCAGGGTTCCCCACGGGAAGATGGTGTAATTTTTTTCCAGTTGCTGTTGTAGTAAACCGCAGAGAAAGATGTGCCCGAATAGTAAACGATTGTCATACCACGTACAACAAACTCTATTTATTCATCTGCCTTTTGAAGAAGGATTGACGGTTTTATCGGAGGCGGTTTCAGTCGATGAGCCCCCTGAACATGATACAGAGGTGGATATATGTTCATTGTTTATTTGTTCAGTTATTGAAAACGCGTATTAGCTGGCAAGCATTACTCTAGGGATAATGTAGCAATAAAAAGAAAGTGTTCATGCAGACACAACATCAGGTGCAAACTTTGTCGTCATGGACGTCCAAAAGAGAAATGGGCCATTCAAAATACACCCTATTACTAAAAGAGGCATCAGAAGACGTACCAGAGAAGCAGAAGAAGCTGAGACGGCACTTTAAAAAGTTAGGCAAGCAGCGATCTCAAAGTTCTGCTCAAAATTAGACGCTCTCAGGCCTCTATCGCGACATCGTCAGGTTATTAAGAGAATGTGCAACAATGTTCTCCAACCACACCCGTTCCGACAGTTATCATTGCTCGATGAGATTTCCCTGAAAGAGGAGGCTGAAACGTACTGTAGGCTACTGTTTATAGGATCAATATTGCGACATGCCCCAAGGTGCCCCTAAGAAACCCCGCCTGATACTTGCTCCGCCATCAACCTTCCATTTTTCGTAAACGAACTCAATGCAGTCACTTCCCGTGTAAACAAACGTTCTTCGGCCAAGACAAAATAACATCTGAGGCGATTTCTCGCCTGTCGGACAACTGTCGATGGCGTCTACCAAAATATTACGATTCAATTTGGCCCTGTGGCCCAGTATTTTCCCAATGGAAGCTTGCTAGGCTAGTGGCCATCTAAAAATATTAAAACCGGGTAACGTACCAATGACGTATGATTCTTCCTGACCGGTAGCTTTGCTAACCTCCTTAGGTAAAATTATGAGAAAATCTATAAAGGTATATATATAAAGCCAGCAAAAACTCTATACGACATAGATGAACAGTTTTCGCGAAAATAGAGCAGCATTTCGCAAAGTGATTGCACTGGTTTCGTCTCTGTAAGAAGAAGTGCATAGCGGATATTGTCATAGTGCCTTATTTGTAACATTAAATCGGCATTAGATTCAGTCTTTCATAATGTCGTTCTGACATTCCGTGCGGCGGTTGGGTTTGCGGAAAACTTCATGCTTGGATATGAAGTTACCTACAGGGCGACGACTTTTCATGTGCACGCCGGAAGGCCGAACTTCCCACTATGCCGCACAAAAGGCGTACCTCAAGAAGCCGTATTGAGCCCTCTGGTATTTCCCTTAATTTCATTCACCTAAAGCAAGCTCTCCCGCTTGGCGTCCACGTCACACCCTTTGCCCACGACATCTGGATTTTGAGTGAGGCGCGATGGTGTCGTATCAACCAGAAAAGGCTACAGAAAGCTCTCGCAAAAATATCAGCGTGCCTTTCACGCAAAGGGTGGTGCCTATCTTCCGAGAAAAGTGTTGCAGTGGCTTTTACTCGCAAGCACATGAAGCGATCTCAACTATCTCTTGGAGGCCGTACCCTATAGTATGCAAGAACACGAATATTTCTCGGAATCTTATTAGACCGAAATCTTTCCTGGTCTTCTGAACTCAGAAAACTCTGCACGAGAATATCCGCGATGCCAAAAATCGTCGGGTATCTTGTTAGTCGATGGGGCGGTGACTGTCACTGTATCATACTGCTTTGCGAAGCCTATGTCGAAGGTGCCCTAGGTTACAGTCTCTCTGTCCTTTTGAAGCATCCGCCCACTAGTAGAAAGCATCTAAAAACGGCCAGAAACGATTGCCTCCATATTTGCATCGGCCTTCCCAAGAAGTGGCCGCGCTTAAGTACCGTCAATGAAGCTGGCTGTACGCCTTTGGACGTGATTAGACAGAAGAAAACTTTGCGAATACATCTGTGACATCGAGTGCATACAAAAACCAATATAAACCACGCAGGGTAGAAAATGGCCACTAGAGTTTCGGGCAAACACTCAAGACATTAAATAGCTCCGTTCCCTCCCAGTCACCGAAAGCAGTGCCAACTAATTTCCCTGCCTCGACCCTTTCCCTCTTAGGTGGCAGATGCAACATCCCCTGAACAGACTCCAAACAGACCGTGCCTCAAAGTAGAGTCCTACAATAACGCTTCACCACATTAGCCGTATATACTCCCCCGCAAACCACATCTTCAGAGACAGCTCATGTACATTTGAGTGCAGTTCCTCCGGAGTTTTAAAGACGATAGTCTTTCTTGGGCTCCGTAAAGCCCAGAAACTTTGGTCTGTCTGTATGTCTGTCTGTCTGTCTGTCCGTCTGTCTGTCTGTCTGTCTGTCTGTGACGAGATTCAGCCACCCGGCCGAAGTAAAACTGATTTTGTGCTATAGTCTTATATACTCACAGCCACATGTAAACGTCTAAGCCCGGTTTCTATGTTCATACTTGTCAACTTTGTTCAACAAGAACAAAACATTACGCAAATATAAGACAGGAAATTAGTACACAAGGGATATTTACAGTGTTCCTTCAAAAAAATATTCATGAATGCTTGGTTTTTTTATAGCAAATGATATTCTACATCCACTGCAGAAAACCGCCGCCTCCTGGCGGCATACGAAAAATCACACGGCAACAGCAACGAAAGGTTCCACTAGCTAGGTTCCACGTTCTGCTTGGAACGCACGTGGAGCACGGCCATGCGGCTCTACAAATCTTCTAGTCGGCCACCTCCATTCACGCGCGTCTCCGCCGTACTGCCGCGCTGGCATCGAGGAACCCGGCCTGTAGCAGTTGAACGCGGTAAATTGAAATCGCCTTGCGCAAACCTTTAGTCTGTTTACCTTTGAATGAGCGCGACAGTACAGGAACAGCATAAGAGGTGAGCGGGAAAGCAAAGGGGGGCATTTCCTTTGCAAATGTCTATAAGACTATCGTCATTTGACGACATTTGCAACGAAAGGAGCAGATACGCGGCCAATTTTTTTATTCCTTTTACTAGCGGGATGTTCTCCAATTTCCTTGAGTGACTGACATCATCTATGATAGCCTAGCTTCACGCCATCAGGGTAGCTATAGGTTACATTTTACGTCAGAGCCTGAGGCAATGGACCATTTTCACAGACCAAAAAGCAGCTCTTCAAAGCCTGCTCCGCAGGGACAGCTTCGCTATTCACCAACATGCCTCCCATAAGATCACATACTTGCACCACCTTACCAGCGATGCGGGGCAAGGTGGTGTAAGTATGTGACCTGTGTATGTATAACATATCAGTGGCTTCCTCGTCACGGTGGTGTCTGAGGAAATGAGAGGGCAGATGAAGCTGCTCGCAGGGGCGTGGAAATGCATAATGTGAGGAAGATTTTCTTCACTGAGCGTGATGTCGCAACTATGACGAAGACACTTGCTTTAACGGAACGGAATGGTCAGTGGCCTCTTCCAGAGCACCATCATTTCTTCCTACGCCACATAGATCCCGACCTCTGGATGAAGCTGCCAGTGGTACTTCCGCGCCTATTAGAGACGTTGTATCACCGACTACGCCTCAACGTAGCACTCCGAAAGTCATACCTTTTTCAACGGGGGCATGTCCGGGGATGTCCCACCACGAAGCCATGCTCCCTGAATCCCTACACCATCAATCAATCAATCAATCAATCAATCAATCAATCAATCAATCAATCAATCAATCAATCAATCAATCAATCAATCAATCAATCAATGAATCAATCAATCAATCAATCAATCAATCAACCAATCAATCAATCAATCAATCAATCAATCAATCAAACAGCTGTATTTCTTTTGAAAAGGAGGAGTACGGGACTAAAAGCTCGAGCAGCTTGACGAGGTCCCGACCCCATTACAAGTCAGCAAACAGCAGCATGATGGTCAATCAGGAACAATGAATGCAAATAAATTGACAAGTGTTACATAACATCGAGTAATACAAAACTTTTGTGACATAACGCAGTAGCAGTAAAGAAAATTTCATAGGCATACTCATGAAGTAACGTGAACAGTAAAATCAACAATCTAAAAGAAAAAGGAATAAAGTTCAAGGCATGTACTATTACAGAGATGAAATGAGCTGGTGAAGCGTTTGATGAGATAGTTAGGATTATATGACGGATCAAAATCTTCATGGTTTAATAAATTTAGCAAGGAAGGTAATTTGTAAGAAAGAGACTGTTTATCATAGGTTGTTCTAGGTGTGGCTACAGCAAACATTTCTTTGTGCCTTGTTATGCGAACACCTGGGTTGCCTTTTAGCTTAGCAAGTTTTATTATGGTATCGGTACCATACTTAACAAAAGCTTTGTAGCACCACCGTACCATCAACCGTCACAATAGCATCAACCGTCACAAACAAAACTTCCACATAAAACACCCAGACATGCACATTTACAGATGCACAAACTCGTGCGCGCGCACACGCACACACTAGATCGTACAACCACAAGCACAACCACACACACCCGCCTCACGTATACACGCGGGAATGAACCCAGCCGTTCGCTGCGCAGTAAATAGCAGCTTTTCGTTGAGCATATAGTTGGGTTGTGAGAATACAGGCATCACTCACACTGCATTGCAGTAAGATTGCGGACATGATAGACTGTGTTCCAATGATTTGTAACCCTTAAGCTATTGAAGTAACCACGAAAATCTTGGGAATAAAGGTGTGTTTCAAGTACAAAGCTGCGTGAAATACTTGGCTACACATGGGCTTTCCTTAAATAGAATGGAATCGACTCAGAAAGCTATTGGTTTGGCGGAAAGTTGGGGTTAAGGTTGGTTACCCTGTGTTTACTTGCGTGTGAGAATGCTTGAAAATATATTGAGATAGGTTGAAACTAGATAAAGACAAGCGAAATAAGGCCGCAAAATAAGGCGTCCTGGTCTCGGTCGGATAACATTTCCATGACCAGTACAACTGCAAGTGCAAACAAATATGGACCTTGTTGCCTTAAAACAGCCCGATTTATTTTATGAGAATTTGTTGTGTTCCGAATGCATTATTGAGGTGCTCCATTTTCTTTAGGAGCGCGCACCAAGCGCGTATATATATATATAGAATATAAATTTGTACAGTCTCCAAAAGCCTTCAAAAATGTTTTTTTTTCTTTTTATGCGCAGGAAACATGCTAGTCTTCTCTGTATCGTTCCAATTTTAGTATATGTACTCTGGAAGTGCTTGTCGAAACAATTATGCCAAATAATTTGCTCTTCCCTTTTAAATATACTCAAAACCCACTTGCACAAGCCACCTCTCATGTACCTCTCATGCACGTTTCATGCACATGAAAGGTGCATTTCTCGCTGTATATTCTTTATTCTGTTTCTTTTTCTCTTGAAATCTCTATACTCTGTATAGAATCCCGTTTCACGGTAGGAATAAAGCCGTGACTGCGGATCCTCTGTAGTGGTGCGTTGGCTTTTTTGAAGATAGCAGACGTGTGTTAGAGAACAGCTGTTTAATGCGACATTCGAGTGGGTAATTCGGTAAAGGAAGAAGCTGATGTCACGAGCCTCGCTGCCTGTGAGGTGGCTTCAATGTCTTCGTCTTGTCAACCACATCACATTTTCCTACAGGCTCCGGCCGGCGAAATATTATGGATCTGATTGGCTTCACATGCTGAGTTCTAAAAATGGCAGTACGCGTGCAGTTACGTCTGTAGCCTTAAGGCGCTGAAGTCGCTGAGTGAATTGTCCGCCTCAAAGTCTGCGGTAAATGCAAGTACCACACATCAGTGAACGTGTCCATGCACACTTTCATTGCCCTAATCAATCTTTCCCAAGAGCCTCCCCACCAGAAATCCTGCGCAAGTATGAAGTTTGGCTTCCGGAGCTGTTTAGTAAACAACCTTGCATTTTGTGTGACCATACTATCCAGTTCCCTTCAAATATTCGTGCTGCTTTTATCTTGAGATAACCATCGCAATTAAGCTGCGGTTTCTTGCATCAATCAGTTAACGTCTTCTGCCAAGCGGAAAATCGTGCGAGAGGGACGTGTGATCTGCAAAAGTCGAATTCAGCACCAGTGCAACAAAGGTTTGGATTTTCTGATGCAGAAGCGCTTTCCCCGCCTGAGTTGTCAATATCTTCGTCATGCTGGAAAGCTTTGAAGTTCTCTGTACTTTCGTCGGTAAGTTCTCGCTCACTGGTAACCCCTAGGTGGTCAAGTTCCAAAAATTCTTTCTTCTGCTGTTATGCAGGCTCTTTAGTTGCCACGTGCAAGCTTCTCATTTCTGTAAAGTCGACGATCCGAGAGACTAATGTCGCACCTGCGTGCACCTTCCATCCGAAGACTGTTTTCACGGCAGTGAGATTTTCACTAAGGCGTGATTGATTGATTGATTAGGGGTGTTTAACGCGCCGACGCAACGCAGGCGATGAGGCGCGCCGTAGTGGAGGGCTCCGGATTGATTTCGACCACCTGGGGATCTTTATCGTGCGCCGAAATCTCGTACACACGGGCGTTTTTGCTTTTTGCCTCCATCAGAAAAGCGGCCGCCGCGGCCGGGAATCGAACCCGCGACCTCGTGCTCAGCAGCGCAACGCCTTAGCCACTGAGCCACCGCGGCGGGTTTTTCACTAAGGCGTCGGATTTACCCGTCATAAGTTTCCAGTATAGCCTGCTCCGATAAGTAGGCTAATGCCTGGTTCGGGCTGAGCTTCAACCGAGAAGAAGTCGGCGAATGACGTCGCGTCGGCATCAAGTTCGTGAAGAATCGTCTGTTCTGTTAACCGAGGCAGGTCCTTCCTTAGCTCAGGTACTGCAATTGCCTCGATTTGGAATTCGCGACGGCCGTACTTGCTGTAGAGGGTGAGTTGTACTTTTTTGTATCTCCTGCGTTGAAAGGACAAATTTATAAAACCGGACATCGTCATTTCCTATTCTGCAAGCGCATTCGATCGTAGCCTCCTCGACCGCCTTTCGGTTATAAAACTACGTTGGCTACATCCGTCGAATAACAATCTCACCAGATGTTTGTGTGAAGTGCCCGTAATCCAGACATGTGCTGTCTGAAGCAGAACCATTCTGTCGGAAGTCTTTGATTCAGTTGACGAGCTGGACGCTCTCAGTTTTTGCGGCCATTGGGGTTTCCACGCTTCGTCACACAAGGAAGTGATATCGCGTCCATTGTAATTTTTACATGAAAGCCTTCTCGCACTCCTTCACTCCTTGGCGCGGTGAAAACGCCTGGCGCAGCGAAAGCAACATCCCTGTTGTTTCAACTTGACTTTCTTTTCCTCTTGTGGAAGTTGAGCCATACAGTCCTCTGTGATGTGGTCATGCCATTCACAGAAAAGGCGGCAGTTGTGGGACAACCTAATCGTTAACGTCGAAGCAGAACTTTGAATATTGTCCTTCACTTGTATCCGTGGTGTGTCGATTGCTGATGCCTTCATAGCGGAAGTAATCTCGCGACTCCTTACAGGTCACGTAACAGGACAAGTAACGTCGATTCTTCATCGGGCCTTTCACAACTCAGTTCTCGTGCTGATGTTTCTCTCAACGTTAATTGGTTTGAAGTTGCGCACGAGCTCATACGGTAAACTCTGCAATAGCGCAGCCTTTAACATCACTCCGTAGGAGTCAATGTGCACATCGAGATTGTTTAGCGATCTGACGTGGCTCTGCACACGTTCATGGAGCGCCTGAAGGCCGCTCAAGTCATCGCAGGAGGCTACTTTCGGCAGGATTAAAAGTTTTCTTACGTGGTCGTGGGTTATCAAGGTCTTGCCTCCAAATTGTTGCTGCAGCAGTTCAATGGCTAAGGGGTAGCTGTCGTTAGTTGTTGGTAATCCCTTGATGATGCCTTGCGCCTTCCCCTTCAGATAACTGTGCAGATACTTGAGTTTGTCAACATTGGCTAGTGATGGGTTTTTATGGATCGTCGATTCGAACTGCTCTCAAAATGCAGGTGACTGAGCAAATTCTCCGTGAAAAGGTTGTATCTCAAGTTAGGGGAATCGAACTTGAACTCGTTCTGGGGGCAAGCTGGGACCCTCTATTGCACTACTCGCCATTAAAGGGCACTTGGCTGCAGAATTGTTTTCAGCGCGGAAAATCATTCGTGCGATAGCATCATGGTAGTGTTTTACAGCTGTTAAATCAACGTCTAAGTCCTCATCCGGGACGCGACCATCGATTTCTTTGTCCATATCGTTTAAAGAAGTATCTTTCAATTTGAGGATATTCAGCTTGTCCGCCAGCTCACCCATCGGTAGCGGGATAGTCTCCATTGTGGCTTTCATGTCGTTGATGATCCCTGTATTTCAAGCGCGTAGAGCACTCCATTTTTCTTTGAAACGGTCTATGATGGCACGCGGTACGCGGAGATGCCGCTCTAGCTGGAGCTGGGGCACTGTGTCGTTCTTGGCAGCTGCGTCCTCTTCAATAGGCCTGCTCCATCGGCTGGTGTTTGAATCTTCAACGGTGTAATCCTTCCATTCTGGTAACGGCACCAAATTGCTGAAGACCAGGAAGCAGACGTGTGCTAGAGAATAGCTGTTAAATGCGACCTTGGAGTGGGTAATTCGGCAAAGGAAGAAGATGATGTCACGATCCTCGCTGCCTGTGAGGTGGCTTAGATGTATTCGTTTTGTCAACCAGATCACATTTTCGAGCAGGCTCCATACTATAAAACACCTTATTTATAAGCAGTGGTGCTGAATTTCTAAATTAAATTCACACTAAGGAAGAAATAGGTTATGGGGGCACCTAAGCTTTCTCACATGATTTGGGAATACGTGAGTATCACCACTAGTTGATTGCGTAAGGATAGCTGTTGGTAACTATGCTAACGTCTCTGCCAATTGGAATTCGATAATCGGCACTTAGCCTCCAATTTCTGCAGTCACCTTCCCTTGGGAACCACGTCACTGGCTCTGCCAGAATTCTGTATCGGTATTCTTATGTCACAGCCAAATGAAAAGGGGTAAATTGGAAACGCGCTTCCGACAGCTGCTGTCATTTTTACTAGAAAATCACCCTGAGGGCATATTCAGCCTCAAAGGTATTTCACAGCCAAAAGGAAAGGCTGAATTGGCCATGAAATTCCGACAGCTGTTGTCGTCGTCACTGGAAGATCCGCCTTAATGCATATTCAGCATCACATTTATGTGACAGAGACCTTCATCCTAACGACGCGCCAAAAAGTTACGTGAAACTGATGATAGCGATTGAAGACGTTATACCTAAAAGGTAACGGTAGGGCTAACTTACTGTCGCGGCATACCCTGAGGAAAATCTGTCCTTCGCAGATCCAATGTGGTCGTCAGAGTCGCACATATATCCCAGTTAGCAGCCACAGAGGTCTTTTGATTAGAGGCTTCTGGGTAGACGCAGATTACGTGAACTTTGATGAAAGGGGCCTGGCAACGTGCGGACAATACCGATTTTAATGATTGTTCTTACTCCGCATCTGCTACCTGGCTACCGGGGCCGATCGACGCGCGTATTTTGCCGAAGGACACCAGCTATTGGTCGTGTGGCCACGATAGAATGTAGCTGCGCGGTTTTGCTGAGTTTGCGAGGGAACACGACGAATCCAGTGTTTCCAGGTATATATTCCGTAACCGTCTGGTGGGTACAGCACTTGGGGGCGTGGCCCCATCCGCCGATTGACAGAGAGGGCTCACAGCAATGATGAGGTAGCAGGATATTGGTGAAGTAATTAGTTAATTACGGCACTCAGACTCTATTTATTACGTGTAAATTTTAATTATGGCACATTGTATATAGTTTATGGTCTTATACAGGCCTTCCAGTGGATTTTCAGAGCCTAGCGGAAAGTTTTCGATTTTAATTGTTAGTTGACGCAACCTTAGCGCCAGCATCAATTTCGTTGCGAGAAACATTCGGGTGAGACCGCACCGGCCGTGCACTTGCGGCCATCGACCTGAGTAGAACTAACTTCACTGCACTTATGGGGTGCTTGCTGCAATCACACATCAATTATTTCGTCCTAAGGTACTGTCTATTATGAACGGTTGATTGTTCAATCGGCTGGGCTCGGTGGTGATCACGCTTCTCTGCGATGAATATTTGAGGCAGCAACACAGCACATGTTCTATTGTCATTTCCGCCCGCCAGGCATCGCAGTGGTCGCTCCTAAAGTGGAAGGAGTACGCTTTCGTGAAGGCTATTCCCAACCACAGTCGAAAAAGGAAAGTCGACTGGGAACAGTACAGCCAACACGAAATACAATTGCAGTAGGGGATCCTTGATTTGGAGACGAGGGTTCGAACAGTCCGTTGAACTCCATTTGTTCACGGTAATCATACGCTCAAAGAAATCTTCCTTGAAATAGCCAAAACATAAGCAGGTAGCGGAAGTAGTCCTTATTAGATTGTGCAAATTGGAGCTACTTTATTTTTTAAGGGCTTTATAGATAATTGTTTCCCTCGTATCCATAAGGGAACATATTGGCATTAAGTAGTGGAACGCTTTCATCTCTTGCGGAGTCCACTAATTGGGGCTGGGAATTTCGTGGGGTAGTTCGTCCCTCAGGACGCCGGAAGAGTACATGGGCCGGATGGATGCGGGGTGGTCTAGCTGTAGGAGGCGCTCTTCTAAGTCGTCATCTTCTACGAGCCAGAAGTTCGACTCCACGTCATCTATCGCGTTGCGCATCTAGGGCACAGGTTCAACGTCCTACAATTCTTCATGCGGGGTCATTATAAGGAGCGGCAATCTCCGTTTACAATATTCTGGGGACGAAGCCAAGGTGAGGGGCAATATAAGCGAGGAAGTGTTGCAACAAATCGATAAGAGCTGGAGGAGGCAGGGGTTCTGCACGCCGGCGCAATGGTGTCTGCCCGTTTCTCTTCCCCAGCAAAGGTTTGAGAGCGTGATAGTGATGTTTTTAGCGTCACGCGCCTCATCTATAAAACACGGAACAGAAGAAGCAGCCCAAACACTGACTTTAAAATGTTTTTGTCAGAAACAACATCGCGTGTATGCACTAGCACTCGCCGCATTAGAAAGCCCAATGAGGGAGCAAAATGCAAAATGTAAACCTTGGTTGAAATTGCTCCATGTTTATCTCTAAGACTCACAGTTTCAATTTCGTCCTGGCCTCAGTTATACTGCCAGGAATCGTGCCTTGTGATCTGCTTATTTATGTTCTTACCGCAGCATTGCCGCGCTCAATTACCTGATCCTGTGTTCCATACTTACCGAACGTTTTCTTCTTAAGCATGATATAGCAGCAATCGTATCTGATAGAGAAAGGCTTAGGTTAGGTTTACAGTCATTATCCTAGACTATCGTCTGATCGATGATTTTTTTAATATAATTTAGTGTTTCTATACACGACAGCACTTGAAATAAATGCGTGCAATGCAGACACCACGGCATTCGATTCGCTGGCTATTGTCTGTACACGTCACTCGTTGACTGCTTTTTCTAAACTTCTGCGTTCTTTCAGTTCGTTGCGGACCACATGGTTGCTTCACTAAACTTTATTCCTAAAACAAACGTGTGTCACCCTTGCTACGTAACAATATATTTCCGTATATGAACACTTGAATCTTGGTCAATTGATTCTATTTTCTGCACTTCTCATTTACAGTCGCGTGTGCGTTTCGTTATGGTATGTGCGACTTTTATATCCTATGAAAGGTATATTTGAGTGAGGTATTGTTATGTCGTTTGCTTAATTTTGCTCTCTTTTTTCCCCGCGATGCTACGCGGAGCAACTTTGCGAATCAGCCCAACTACCTACTGTACTAACGTTACAGAATATTTCTTGCATATTTACAGTTGGCAAGGGCCCTCTGCAGCAGGGGAAGATCGAATACATGTATCAAAGCGTATTTTGCTTCAAATCACGCGGCTTTCACAGGCTATACGATTCCTTGTGTCTCATTTGCCGTGCCTGTCGCTGTACCATTAGACTTGTGTAATCCTGTTTTTATTCGCGTTCAGTGCACGTGTTCGCAAGAAACAAAACGAAACTGTTCCCACAAGCCTAAATTTAGCGTGCCAGCGATGCTTCTTCTGATTGTACAAGCTGTCTTCCGTTACGAGCGCACAGGAGGCGGCACTAGCCGTTTTGTAAGGGCATCCTGAAAGTCTCTAGACGCTGGGTTCATTTCTTATTCAACGAACCAAGTGTCTGGTGGCTAGCAGCCACCTGGAAAACAAAAGAAAATAATCCTTGAAGACAATACTAGGCAACCCCAGACGGGTGGAGTCACGTACAGCATCAAATATTCTTTCTCATGCGTTGGTTTCGGAATGAGCTACATGAGTATGGATATTTTTTTCCGGTTTAGTGCTTTATTTTTCCGCTTTTCCGCCATCACGGGGCTTTATTCCCTCCGCCCGTTGCGAGTTACATTCCCCATTTCTTGACCCATGAATGTAAACAAGAAAAGAAGAAAGACCCAGTCAGACGCATTAAAAGGGTTAGTTTCTATTTTCCACAAGCTGTACGGGTTCTAAAGACTCATAAAATAATAGTGTTGAGACAGGAAATATCTTTTTCCGAAGACGTGTTCTGTACGGACCTTTTGGTCACCTCGGAAACCAGCGAAATAAACGGCCCACCATAAAAATAAATAATGAAGAGAAGGTCGTGTGCACCGGGTATATTGGTCCCACGGGTAAACACCTGAACGCCGCAAAATGAAAGAACCACCGTCGACGTTTCAAATAAGTCAGGAACACATCAGTGGTTGGCGTCAATTTAAAATATGAAAATTGGAGACACAATTCGATCAGAATTCACAGAGAAACGGGACGAAGTCGTCTACCAACTGGTTTGCTGCTCTTTTTTTAGTTTTGAGAGAGGTAGGAATAACGTATGCAGTGTATTGGTTTATTATAACAGCGCCAGTCAATTTCGGGTCAAATCTGTAAGACCCAACCAAAATCAAGTTCACAAAATAGGGTGGTGGTGTGCAATAAAATGTTTTTTCCTAATTATAAAAGCGTTTTAAATTACTACTGACCTGTAATTGCTATTATTAGCGAAAATCACGTAGTTGGGTTTTTTGCAAAAACTAAAATTTTCTGATTTCAGGAGGGCTCTAAAGTGGTACACACATGCTCCGAAGTGGCTTTCCACCGCACATATTTGAAAGGAATCATCAGGGCCCGGCCATAATAAATTACAGACACCCTCGCACAAGTCTACAACAGATGCTACAACGGCGTTATTCCTATTTACAAATCCTAGAACCCTTCAGCGGTTGTACACATCTTCAAAGTGCCATTCCGCATTGCATTTACTCCCGCAACGCATTTCATATGCCTACCGTTAGTCAGCTAGAGCCGTTGGAGTAGTAGCAGCGTCAGAGGTGCGTGCTAGACTCACATTCTTAGGCTCGAATTTATTCCCATCTAGTAACAAATATTATAAGTGGCCATTTTATAGGATGTTCGGCTAGAAATATATGCCGGCGCCGCGCTGGGCTCTTCTGCGTAATGAGCCATTTGTTGCTCTCGCATTAAAAAGCGAGGAACTACTCCTCCGCCACGCACCTTTCCTTTCATTTCTTGAAGGTCTGGTTTATTTTCTTGGTTTATATAAATGAAGAAGCTGGAGGAACGCACGAAGGCTAACAATGCACTTAAGTTAAGCTGGGGCCCGTTCTTCGCGCATGCGCCGGGCCCAATCGACCGGTGAAAAGCCGATTCCTTTCACGCGTGTGTTCATCAACTTTGTTTATTGTTCAAGTGCCTCCAGAAGAGAATTCCTCCCCAGACGAAATGTACAGCCGTGAGCTGAAGTAAACGGACCACGGGAGCGGTGGCCAAAACTAATCGCTGCGCCGTCTGGTTGCGCGGCGTCTGCAGTCGAGACCGCGTACAGCGCAGGCGCGGCCTAGCATTACAGTACGCATGCCGCTATCGCTCGCTTCTTCGCAATTGTCTCACGCTCCGATAAAATGACGCCAGGGGAACCGCGCTGCCCTTTTGCTGTCTGCTGGTCAACACACCAGTGGAAACGGCGCGCTGGCGCAATTGACGCCAACGCGGCTCCGCTGGAAGAGTTGGTGATAACCTCGTGCTTGAAGATGTTTTTTTGCACCCCACCCCACCCCCGCGTCGTATATTGAAGCAGAAAATGAAGCAGAAAAAAATCACTGTCCAGTCGAAGAAAATAAAATGACACACCATCTTTGTCGGTTTTGAGGATAGATGATAAATTATAGCGTCCCGAGAATGTAGCGAACTCGAAAAATTATTGATGCTAACCTTAGATGCTAAGGTTTTGACAAATACTGCGGTGTTTAGGTATGTACTGCATTGCTTTATGAAACTTGCCTTGCCGTATGCGGCATATGTGCCATTTCGCAATTGCTCGGGAATATCCAGATTCACATTTTTTTTCAGGTTCGAGGCACCGACACATACATTTAATGTTCAAAAACTACATTGCGATACGAGATACCTATTGAACCACGCCTTGAATGCCCAGCGACTATCGAAGCGCATGCAAACTACATTTTTCTATTAGACTTATTTGCACTTGAAAACATCATTGACAATTCTTGCGCACTTCTGTGACACGAGTTGAAATTGAAGGATTTGATCCAAAGGGTGGTCCTTCCGTCGATGATTGAAGATAAAAAGATTACTAGCTTATGGTGTACGGTATGCGGCAAACAAACGACAGTACACTTCAAAACAGCCACGTTTATTTACACGTATTATTTTACAAAGCATTGCACAGGGAGGGCCGTCGTTCTCAGATGGGGGTCCGCAGACAAAAAGAGGAACGCGAAGACACTTCGGACTCTGTGGGTCCCTCCGCGATACTCCCAAATTCCTTTTTTTTCCAAACCCTGCCGCGAACTAAAAAAAGTGGATTTGCCGCATGACATGTTTGAATAACGCCTCCGCACATAACAAACTTTACAGCTGGCTTTCTGAACAACGTATCAGTTATGCAGAAAAGCCACACTCAAAAGGCGGGCATGGAGATATGTGTATGAGCGACTTTGGCTGCAAGGGTTAATTGTGCGACAATAGGACACGTATCACCGTATTTCATCGTGGGGTCCCCCACCACTTTTACAAGCCCAGAAGGAGTCTTCGGCGCGCTACCGGCCGAGTACCACTAGCATAAAAAATCAGAGGTCACAAATCCCAAGTCCTGCGGGCAGCTAGCCCTATTTCCTTCACAACGCCATACCCTTAAATTTAATTACAAAAGTCCCCCCTCCCAAAGAGACGTCACAGCAGAGAGTGACGAGGACCTATCAATTAGTCATTACTAGGCCGCTGAGCGGCCACAAAGGCAGTAAATTAGGGTGTACACAAATAGCCATGGGACCCAACTCTGTCTCTCTCATGCGGAAATTTGAAGGCGTTTATCAATATCACACTACTGAGCAAACAACAAGACAACAGATCTCAACTGAGAAACTTCATTACTTAACAAAAAAACCTCTGGTGCTCCGTATAAATCCCCAGCCATGCAATGCACGCCTAAAATTAAGGTGCGCGCACAAGATTACCTTCTTTGATGGCCGGCGCCAATATTCTAAGAAGACGGGCTGAACACGCATTACAAAAGAGCCATCACTCACTCCGCAAATATATCAAAACAAGCAAAATAGTCGGTACACCATCTTGAGCTAAGAGAAAGCACCCACGTTGGTTGGCCATTTTTTTCGGATGTATTTACTGCAATGCTTTCCCGCTGCGACCTTGTGATACCGAAAAATAAAAAAAAGGCTATGAGCCCAACGCAGACACAGTACGCTGTGTGTGGCAGCGAAGCACCACTTCCGCATATCAGGTGAGTCGCATCGTTTTCAATGATAGGGCGGTGCCCGGCAGTGTTCCTCTAACTGCGCGGCGTGACTCCCCTGGCGCTGATTTATCGAAGCAAGAAGCAGTCGCGAACGAGCGAGTGATAGCGGCATGTGTGCTGTACTGCTAGGTTGCGCCTGCGCTGTGCGCGGTCTCGACAGCAGACGCCGCGCAACCAGACGGCGCAGCGATTAGTTTTGGCCACCGCTCCCGTGGTCCGTTTACTTCAGCTCACGGCTGTACATATATGTAGGAAAACTAAAGCCAGCAGCGAAAAACGGAAAAGAAGGCAAACAGGAAGTAGTTCGTAATTATTTCGCCCTGAAGCCTGGAAAAGGCTTTATTTTTATGTTTGAAAGAAAGACCAGAAAACCATGCTGTGCCGGTGCGACCGGAACCCACGAACTTCGGAATACAAGATCCACGGTATTTATTTAAACATTAAATGATGCCGAACGTACCTCCAAAAGCCAACAACGTGTTTTACGGGGAATGCACCAATTACAAGGTCGACATTCAGTGGTGGTAGTGGTACCATGCGCCGGTATAACGTCTCGTAATGCAGTTAAAATTTGATCTAACGGAGTAACCGGGAACTGCTAATAATTTCATAAATAGGGAACCTCGTAAACTCGGGACTGACGTTTTAGAAGCAGTATATTAAATATATTCCATATCCTAAGGGAAGCGCGTCCGAGCAGCTGCGGTTGCATCGTAATTTCGGCGGCCTTGGCGCTCCCCTGCAGATGATTTATCAATGCGCTAAATGTGTGTGGTGAATAATAATAAAAGGCGAGGAATTCTGGGTAAGACGAGTTATTTACCTCGCAAAAAAGATGGTGATTTTCGCCGGTGCGCGCTTCGTTATTGGGAGGACAGAATTTTCGTAGCACGCAACCGCGATCAACACGTCCTCGGTTCCTTCGTGAGAATCAGCGAAGCCCCTGAGCAAGTCAGTAGCGTGCATCACCTCGCTTGAGGGAGGAACAGGAGCCTCAGCAGTTTCTGGGTCGTCAGCATCCTCTTACACCTATTGTACACCGGCAACTAACTATACGGTTTCTTCATCGTTCAAAACCTCCGTCGTGTCGGTGTCTTCTCTTCGTCTGTTTCGGCGCTCAGATAGTCGTGATAGCTCAGATCTGCAGCCACCTCGTTAAGCCGACTAGGCTACCTCCAGGAACAGGACGGGATTTTTCTTGCTTCGGTTAAGGGCTTGCCGAACTCGAAATACTTGGGTAAATCGGGAATGGCGCTGACAATATTTCATTATAACTTGGTTCAGCGGAGCAACGAGAACACAGGACGAGGGATACAAGGACGAGCGCTACTGACAACTGAATTTTAATTGCAACCACGGGACATATAAATAGAAAAGAATCACAACACGCTCAAATGACTATGAAGTTTATGACATCACTGCACATCCCCCCACGCACTTGTCAGGCACGCATGTGTGATAAATGTTTATCTAAGAAGGCCAGCTCTTTCGAACTCAAAGATATGGACGTCGAACTGACGCAGTCACCTATCCGTTGCATTTGCGCAGCCTCAACGATTTCTCGCGTGCGCTGATCCGCGTCTCGCAAAATGACGTAGCACGCATCGTACATTGGCTCGCACTTGTCGCACTTTTGGCAATGAATTCCCAAATTGCTATCTTTGTCTTTCCGTACCTTGTTGCAATGTTCACGTAGGCGAGTGTTGATAGGCGAGTGTTGACATCCCCCCGCGATGTCATAAACTTCATAGTCATTTGAGCGTGTTGTGATTCTTTTCTATTTATATGTCCCGTGGTTGTCATTAAAATTCACTTGTCAGCAGCGCTTGTCCTTGTATACCTCGTCCTGTGTTCTCTTTGCTTCGCTCAACCAAGTTATAATGGATTACTAACTAACTCGTACCCACACGTTGCCTAACTATATTTCCAAGTCAACGGGCCCTTTTGTGTGTTCCCCTGTTCAACCTTCCTTTCTTATAAGGCTCATCGCCATCGCTGTTTGCAAGTCCCGCAGCTATTCGTTTTGCCTTCCCCGGAAACAGTTACCGCCGGACGCGTCCGTGCTTTTGGGGGGTGTCAGCGCGACAGCAAACCATGCTTCTGGCTTTTACCGGATCCTGCGTTCGGAGTAGGAAAAGCAACGACGGTTCTACCGTGATATGCTCTACAACCTTGTACAACGTCAGCGAAGTTCTTCCTTCGTCAAGAAAAGGAGATGGCGCGAATACATCGCACAGATTGACTGTGCAGCCGAGAGTATGTGCCATTCCACCCTCTTCGGGCTTCGACTTGGTAGTCGCAAAACCCCACCAGCTCCCAGTAACTCTGTCTTCAGCGATGGCGATAACACCCTTCCGCAGTATGTGCATCACACGCTCAGCTTCGGACCGGTGTGCCCTGCAGGCAAACTCTTGTCCTTTGTACGGCGTGTGTGAAACTTGGCGCCGGACAACGAGAAGGAAAAGTGTGTCAGAAGGTGTGGATGGGCTTTTGCGTTGTGGTCTTCCGAAAGTAGGGTTACCCGTAAAGAAGGTTGCAACATACTTAAAAGAGAACCACTTGTGCATGGTACAATCGGACAAGGAGGGTGGTTTTGGGTGTTCCCTCACACCAGGTTCTTCTTTAAAGCAGAATACGCAATTTCTTCCGTATTTCGAACCTGTCCGCGTGTATCTTTGACAAAGGTAAAAAAAGAGGCCAGAGAACTTTGCGACAACCTTAAAGGAGCCATGAAGAGAAAACACAAGTTTGGTTCATTCGAAAGATTGCCTCGTTAGAACCATAACGACACCACTTATAACGCAAACTTCGCTCAAATAAGCTACATAATTAGGAAAAACGGGAATGGTCATGCGACCCACCAGCTCATTTCCCGCAACAGAACCTATGCCGTCACATGGGCTAAGCTCTGCGATTGGCGGAGGCCGGCAAAAGCAAACGCATGTTAGGCAGGGCTTACAGTTTGCATAGCGAGCTAAATGCCCGTGAAACATACTGCACATTCTTTTTATGACAAAGAACGGTGGAGTAAACGGTTGAAGTTCCGAACGAACACGCAAGCGTGTGCGCCAATGCGTACGAAACAACCGCCTGGCCGAGCTCGACATCTCGCCGTCGCGCAGACGAATTTTCGGGTTCGAGGCGCTCTGACCTTGGAGGAAAAATGCCGTAAACACCGCGCATTGACGCTCGTATCTTTCTGGTCGAAGCAGAGAGCTCGCGCGAACGGCTTTCCATACACGACACCGGCCAACTGGCATAAGCGATACTGCTACTGAAGTTGAACTATTATTAACCGTAATAAAAATACGGCACATACGTACCAGTCTGTATTCGTCCGTGGCGACGGCGCTGACGAGGCAGCGGTGCCGACGGCAGGGCGTTCGTCTGTTGTGGCTATCGCGGAATGGTCGCTTTCCCGTCCACCGCGTATCCCACAACTCTTGCCGCTCGTGCACTTAGAAGCGTTGAGCGTTCAAGTGGTGTGAGGTTGTTAAATGCAAGCCCGAGCTCCTCGGCGAGAGTTTTGTTCTCCGGATCAGGCGATTCCATGACTAGGGCTGCGGGTGCACTAGGTTTTACTAGTATTTTTAAAATGGCCGCCGTCTCGATCGACTCCCGCGTGTGGGTGCTATATGGAGTCGACATACTAAGTATCTGTTTCATGGACCGGCGCTATGACGCCATTGTACACGTCACGGAATGTTCAATTTTTGCGGGAGATTTAAAATTTTGGCTTAAATTGCCTTATTTCTCAGTGAATAAAGCATCATTTGCTTCCGGGAAAGCGCTTGGGGTACTATGAAACACCTAATCTTTCGAATAAAACAAACTTTTGTTTTCTCTTCATGGCTCCTTTAACCTGGTTAGGTTGGCGAAGCAGATCGAGTGCAGCGGTAAGGCGGGCCTAGAAATGTTTTTCAGCGTCAAGACTCATAGGGTCAGCGCGCGCTTTCAAGTTATTGTATCTGAAAGACACACCTGCAGAAATGTATAGCGGGATTCTTGCAGCGGAACCTCGGATTGCTGAAAATAGATTATGCTTTTGAAAATAGAAGTTCCGATACTCTGGTACACTTTTTGACACAAAATTCAGGAAAGTGGTTTAGAGCTTTTTCTGTGGATGTAAAAGATTGATTGATTGATTGTAGGGTTTAACGCGCCGACGCAACGCAGGCGATGAGGCGTGCCGTAGTGGAGGGCTCCGGATTAATTTTGACCACCTGGGGATCTTTAACGTGCGCCGAAATCTCGTACACACGGGCATTTTTATTTTCGCCTCCATCAGAAAAGCGACCGCCGCGGCAGGGAATCGAACCCGCGACCTCGTGATCAGCAGCGCAACGCCTTAGCCACTGAGCCAACGCGGCGGGTGGGCGGATGTAAAAGACCTATATTACACCTTCCCTCAGAATCAGATGATATCGAGCGTTCAAGATGCCATATTGGGGTTTGGTCCTGTACTGTTTTCGAGTGAATGTGGTGTCTTGGTTCAAAGTTTTTTGGATTTGTTAGAATTCTATTTGAATTCAACAAATGTTCTATTGAACGAGGGTGTGCACATACAGAAGAAAGGAGTATGTATTGGGTCCTCCGTTGCTCCGGCACTGAGTAACCTCGTCATGGCTCACTTTGACAGGATTCTCGCAGGCAGATTGAAGGACGCAGGAGTCATAAAAGTTTTTCGATCTGTCGATGATTTCTTAGTGTTGCTGGAGAGTAGCGCAGAAGCCTTCCCTGTGGACGTGGCCAGTACACTTGGGATTTTTAAGGAATGCCTGGGCCCTCTTGAAGTCACTCACGACGTTCCTCAACAGGACAGCCTGAAGTTTTTGGATGTGTGTCTGAAATTCTCTACTTCACATGTGTGTTGGTTGTACGAACCCCGTCGTCAGAAACCGTTATTGGCGTTTACGTCCGCGCACACTAAACTAGTGAAGAGGGGCATCGCCAGCACGTGTTTTGCTAACCCGCTGAAGAAATCGTGCAAACACCTCATCAACTCCAGTTTTGAGGCTAAAATCTGTCGGCTTACATCAGCAGGATATCCTGAGAGCATGATTGTAGCAGTGACCAATTCGATTCGGATGGGGGAAAAGAAGCCGCAGTCAGACCCGCAAGAGGTGGCCCAAAAGGACAAGAATGTAGCCGTTATCCCGCATATGCATCGCATATCGCACAACCTTAAAAGCATTGGTGGAAGGGCTGGCGTGAAACTTGTCCTGTCGGCCCCTGACAAACTGTCCAGGCTGTGCAGCCAAACGTGCCCAGTCAGGAAGGAAAAAAATCGCGCCAATCCACCCCGTGAATGTGGTTGGAAAGCAAATCTGTAAATGGCCCCCATAACGATTACCCATGCGACCTCACTTAAATTCACTCACATCGCTCTACAAATAGCAAAACCAGAAAGAAGTGAAATGCACTTAACCACACCATTTATTACTTCAAAGAGATATTCTTGTTAAGGTTAAATCAATGCATGAAGCATGAACGGTGTTTGGTTGAGTTGTATTGGTGTAGCACAGGAGTGCAAACTTTTTTTATAAAATTAAAGTAAGCTCCGACTCGGTGTTAAACGATCTGTCTTCTCCGTCTCTGCGCCGCGGACGGAGGCGACGAGATTTACGGCAGACAAGGAGGAGGAGCAAGAAATACTTCTTTTCAGATTTCTGAACGGCCCAGAGTGCAGCCCTGGGGAGTGATTCCTTCTTCTGTGGGGCCCATATGCAGTCCGCGCGGCCTGTGTTCTGTCAACCCGCTGAAGCTGGGTAGGTAGAGAGGGCCTGGACAGCAGCATCTCCCATTGCTCTTGTTGGGTAGTTGACGGAAAGAGAGGAGGGTGCTCAGGGCTAAAGTCGCACACCCCGATAACGGGGCGGAGTTTTGCTACTTCTGAGCAAAATTTACATTCAGCGTCGTAGCGATTCGGATACATTAAGTGAAGACGCGTAGGCCGTGGGAAGGAGCCCGGATTGTATGAGCCGTAGGGTAGTTTGTTGTTCTCGGGAAAGGTCAGCAGGGTAAGGCGAAGGTACGGTCTGTTTCAGAAGGCGATAATGCTGGGTTATCTCCCTGAACGCGACAAGCGGGTGACTGTCCTAGTGCAGCTCCATAGCACGGGAGGTAAAATCGCAGGCTTGTTGGGTGGGCGTATTTGTTGCCCTCCATTGAAGCGTGAGGGGTTGTCCAGATTAGCTCAATGGAACTGTTTGGGGAGTGGTTTTTTAGCACGCGCAGTGCAGGTCAAGACACCCAACCCTACTGGTAATTCCAGTAGGCTTGCTGGGAATCGATGACTACCCTCCGAACCCCTGGTTGAGCGAGAGCCAAGGTGATGGCTGCCTCTTCTGCTGCCGTCCTTTCTTGGGTCCTAAGCGAGGTACACGCAAGGAGGTTGGTTCTGGAGGTAGCCACGATGATGGTGTATTGCTGCCCTCGATGTTTGGAGGCGTCTGCGTAGATAACTGCATGATCCCCACCGAGGGTAGTGTTTAGCGCTTGAGCCCGTGCTTTACGGTGACCCTCGTCATGTGAGGGGTTCATATTTCTAAGCAGAGGGAGCATCTTTAGTTTTAGTCGCCAAGAGTCTGGGTGTACGTCAAGCAGAGTGACATTCTGGGCTGCCCAGCCAATCTGGTGAAGCATGCGGTTACCCATCGCAGTTCTGAGTCGGACCTTCTGGTTAGAAAGATGACCTTCTATCAGCTCTTCCACCGTGTTGTGGAGCCTTGTGTTTAGCAGCCTCTGTGTGGACGCACTCATGAGAAGACCAATGACCTGCTCGACGGCCTTTCTAGTCATTATATAAAGCATCTCTATGTCTTCCTTGTCGAGAAGAAGACAGGGGGTTGACGTAAGTAACTCTCGAGAAGACAAAAGCTTGAATTAATCGAAAGGTACCGGATTCCTTGAGGCCTCGCTTCTTGGTGGCAACTCGCCTGATCATGTGTATGATTTGATTAATGCAGTTTTTGAGGCGCTGCAAGGAGACGTCATTCTTGGTGTTAGCCTCGAAATGTAGGCCCAGGCTCTTGATGCTGGGGTTTGGAGTTATGGCCTGGCCATCAAGGAGTATGTGAATGTATACCTTGGTTTGGCGTGAGGGCGGACGACAAGGAACTGTGATTGTTTACGTGAACACTGGAGGCCACAGGCTTTAGCACGTTGGCGTACTAGAAGTGAGATGCCATGCATTGGTGTGAGCCTCCTTTAACTTTTGTAACTCTTAGCACATGAGCAAGGTGCGCACAGGGCCGCTAGACGGGCGTGAGTGGTCGCGTGACGCTTTCACGTGGCATTCAGCGAGATCGCATGGGGTAAACCCGTCGATGTGCTATGTGAGTACACCACCTGTCTTCCTAGTCTTCGCGTGGGCTCGTAGCTAAATCGGTAAGACAACGGGCTCTCGCTTTGTTAGTCTATTAGTTCCAGGTTCGATTCCCGGCGGTGCCAGTAAATTCTTTTATTTGTTCCCTGGAGTTTTCTGGTGACACCAACGGTCGCGAAAGAACCCTTGGGGGGTAGAGGTAAAAAGCTTTGCTTTAAAAAGCAGATGCCTCGTCAATCACCAAAATCAGTACGTGCGCTGCACGGAAGGGGTGGTCTACAAATTGCCGCTTACTTCCAAAAAAGCATACGTTGGTCAGACTGGACGGTGCCTCAACACTCGCCTACGTGAACATTGCAACAGGGTACGGAAAGGCAAAGATAGCAATTTGGGTATTCATTGCCAAAACGGCGACAATTGCGAGCCTATGTACGATGCGTGCTCCGTCATTTTTCGAGACGCGGATCAGCGGACGCGAGATATCGTTGAGGCTGCGGAAATGCAGCGGATAGGTGACTGCGTCAGTTTGATGTACACATCTTTGAATTCGAAAGAGCTGGCCTTCTTAGATAAACATTTATCACACGTCCGTGCCTGACGAGTGCGTGGGGGGATGTGCAGTGATGTCATAAACTTCATAGTCATTTGCGCGTGTTGTGATTCTTTTCTATTTATATGTCCCGTGGTTTTCATTAAAATTCAGTTGTCAGTATCGCTTGTCCTTGTATCCCTATCCCTGTGTTCTCTTTGCAGCGCTCAACCAAGTTATAATGGATTAGCAACTCGCTCGTACCCACACGTTGCTTTACAATATTTCGTTTGTTCGAGTTCATAAAAGCATTGAGCCATAAAGGCACATGCGGGGCAGTCAGATTGTTTTCGGTTGATCGAGAAATTCGGAAGACCGGCTTTTGTTAGATCTAGTTTTGACTGTACACAGTTTGTCACTGACATTCCATGAAATGGGCACAAAACCTAATTCACGCAATCAACTGTACTGTTCACTTATACTCACATAGCACAATGTAAGCCAACGAAAAAGAAAAGGAAAGAATACAAGAGACCAGCGCATAATGTTATTACTCTACGAAATTACTTGTTCAATAGTGTCGGAATTTGGCAACGAAGCATTTGCCGTCCATAATTTTTACACTCATTGGGTAATTGACAAGGTTGAATATTTCTTGGTAGGTCTGGTTTGTGAGTTTGGCTAATTGTGACGTTGAACCAAAAAATTGTGTTTTTAGAGCCTTTCTTGCAGCAACACTCAAGCAACCTGCTCTACAGCGTAGTAATAGGTCAAACGAAGAAAAAGAAAAAGAGGGTGTGTGTGGCAATAGCACAAAGTATTCGCAGTCAGAGAGAGCGGTTTTTTTAACTTGTGCGGCCTGAATGCATTGGAACATGTTTTCGCATACCCCACCAGGCGGCCGTACGAAAGACAAGAGAGAAATAACCTATTATAAATTAATTATCTCCCACTCTTTGCCAACTGAGAACGAACTCGAGTCAGTATTCCTGCAAAATTGTAGAGCCTTTGGCTAGATTGCTAACACGTGTGTCGAACTGGATATTTTCATGTAGAGACACACCGAGCTGGTTTATGGACCTCACAATTTCAACGCTGGTGTAACCAAGATCAATGTTTAGAAAAGTGCGGACTGTTTTGCGTTTCAGGTAGAGTAGAGGTACAAGTAGGCTCCCTTAAAGGGACACTGAAGTGATATGTAAACATTGCGGGATTACTAGCGCAAATTGTAGTCCGGAGTCCCCAGGCCATGTTTCGACCACTCTAGGCGCGCTTACGCGATTTTATTTAGTAGAAAAACTAATTCGAAAATGCTGTCCTCCTCTCTTTACGCTCGCCCATTTTCTGTGGCGTTTTCGTGTGACGTCAGGAGGGGATGAGCTGGCAATTGGCTGCGCTACTGCACGGCTCCCCGGCCTTCAGACATAGTCAGTCGGCCCAGCGTTTCGTCCGCCGGCCGCCGGCGGGTCGTCGCAATCAAGGAGGTTAAAAAAATTGCTTGGTCGCTATTCCTTCGCTTAGTTGAAACGAAGCCAGGACACGGTTGTGAATGGAAGAATGTGCCTTTCTTTATTTGGTTTGTTTGTACACTGTATCTAGCTCCAAGTCAAGGTCGCTTCACACAAGCGCTGCACAAGCGCACATGCGACGCTCCGCTGACTGGTACGCCAGTAGGAAAATATAAGGCCTCTTGAAGGCGGGAGAAGAGTCAGCGAAGTCAATATAGGTACTAAAGAAATAAAATCAACTGATATTTTTACCGTACAGCGTAAAACTAGGGCGCGGGAAGCACTTTTTTGCGCTGCGCGAACAAGCACAGCGGTCAGCAGCACGACTACGCATCTGCGAACGCTTTTCCGTCTACGAAATGCAATTGCTGGACGTGAGCTACAGTAAAAACTCGGGCGACGCTTACTGCACGAGTGCAGTACAACAAATAGTCACCTAAGCTGCTTGAAATGCCAAAACTAAATAAAAGTCTAAACCGGTTATACAATATATACCCTATATTAGCAAGGTCTTCGCATCCCGCTTCGTGGTTCAGTGGTCTGGGGCGCAAGGTATGTCATCGCAAGTGTTTTGCAAGTCACGAGTTCGAATCCCCACGGGTACGTGCTTTTTTTTTGTAAGTTAACTTTTTTGTTTTCCGCCGATGTTTTCTATATTGAGTTCACCTTTTTTTGGGCCGCAACGTTCATGGCTACACGAACTAGTTCACAAAACGCGCGCAGGCTGGCACTGGCGCGCTAGCGAGTTCCCGTTGGCGTGCTGTTGCCATAAGCACCGACTGCTTGCAGGCAGTGGGCACAGGCCAGAATGAACAGACCCTTGGCCTGGTGCGAACACGCTTTTTACGATACAGGCATGAGGGAGGCAAGCTCCAAGTATGGGGGAAAAGCGCATGACATTTGGGCGTCTGCGGGTACGCGGAGGGCGTTCATGCACTGCGTAGGTCTCGGCTAGTGAATGCTACGACTAGAAGCTGTCCTGGGAGGCTTATCTTGTGCATTTTACAGCCGACAACGTGGCAGAAGTGCGGTACGATGATTACTGAGATATTGAGAATGCCCATCCAACAACGCCATTGGTTATGTTTTACAGAACCGAAACCGAAACCGAAACTTGTTTGATTGCTAACCTTGGGCATCGTCCAATCACGGCGCCCCTCCTCCCAACGTCACAGCCTTAGTTGGTGCGGCCGCCGGAAACCGCGCATGGTAGTTTTTCTTCTTTCGCGCTTTGTAAAATAATTACCGATTTGTCAACCGGATAAACGATGAAAAGTGTGCTAATTTGAGCCAGTCTACGCAGTGCAAGCAAAAACGGGAGCTTGACAAATTCACTTCAGTGTCCCTTTAAGGAACATCATCATAATATCTCTGTTGCAACGGTCCATGGACAACTACGTGTTGCTGCCCGATACCCTACTCGTAGGACACCATGGTGGGTGGCGCTTTGCTAACCTCCGCATTCATGTGTATTTACGTGAATGTACTTGTCTTTTACGCTTGGGGTAGATACCCAGCCCCTTTTCGACAACTGGAGCCTCGACTTCCCGAAAAGGCGCTTCTTATAAAGCATTATGAATCACTTTAAAACATTTACTTCTAATTTATTTTATTCCGACTGTTTCTGCTGTGCCTTCCTTGGCTTACTCACTGATGGCTTCACATGCTGTTTTTATTCAACAAGCCCCTGATTTGCAGATTAGATACGTGCATAGCGAGGACCTCTCTTCTGGAAGCCTTGGTACACCGGTAGCACAGGGGAGTACCCGCTAGTTGACTGATCCCGAAACGTCGTAGACGCTCGAGCTCGAGTCACGGCGTGGGGAATAAAAACAAGCGGCCCTCCTCCCAAAATGAAGGGGTAAAGGACAGAGAGAAAAAGGGAGGGATATATATATATATATATATATGTTGTGAGCACCAGCAGAATCTATAGTCCTGGAAGGGCAATCGCCGTGCTCCGATAGGACAGCCTATCGTCATCGCTTCATCTTCATCATCTCGGTTTCTGGCATCATCATCACCGGTTGCTTACGGGGTCTTCCTGGGTCCTCGGCTCTCGGAATAAATCGCTCTCATTCACGAGTCCTCGACTCTCTCAAGTGGTGGAGGGTGCCTTCGATCCTGCCGTCTACCTCTCCCGATCGCACAGCTGGAGCTTCGATCAGGTCGGCGCTTACCAACTAGCCACATGGATCGCGAGGGCAGCAATGGTGGCAGCAACGCTGCAGTTCTCGTACCGCCCACCCTCACTGTCACCAGCCCTTCCCGCGAACCGCCCTTTTTCGCTGGCGTTCGGGGCGAAGACGTTGAGGAATGGCTTGACCAGTTTGAGCGAGTGAGCGCGTTCAACCGGTGGGACGACGCGTTCAAACTGAAGAATGTTTGCTGGTCCCTGAATGAAGTGGCGAAGACGTGGTTCCTTTTGCAAAAAAGAAACCAGCGGCAAGCACACGCAGGACAAGAGAAGGAGGGACACAAACACAACGCTGGACTACCAACTGATTTAATCGGGAAACTACGATACACTTATATGCAAAACCACGCGCACGCGCACACCTTGACAGCATGAAGAGACAACTTTATACATCTAGGAAGTGAAATTCTTTATCTGTTAGAACAACCGAAGGAACGCTGACACATGTCTTCTTGTTTTTTCTTATAAAAAACGCCTCAAGTAACTCACGCTCACGTCTTGATTTGCCCCTCCCCACAGTTACGGCATGGTGAAATTTTGGAACACAATCCTGGCAGCTTTTTGTATGTAAAGCTAGATTGCTACCCGTGCCCGAACTCAAAGTTGCTCGGTGCTGCCTCAAACGTTCATTAATGCACCCGCCTGTTTGTCCAATATAAATTTTCCCACAGGACAGTGGGACTGAGTAAACAACACCCACCGCGCAAGACGTAAACTTTGTTTGGTGGTTAGTCTTGCAGGGGTCGCCTTTCCGATGGCCCCCAGTAATTTGGGAACACAGCCCAGAAAGTTTCCGTGGTGCTGAAAATACCATGGTGACACCAAATCTTTGCGCAACTTTTTTCAGTCCATGCGATGTCCTGTGGAAGTAGGGAATCACTTCCACCTTTTTTCTCGCATTCTTCTCTGGGCAGCAAGACTTTCCAGGAGGCTTGTTTAATTTCCTACTCAAAGATTCCCCAACCGCCAGCAACATATGAGAGGGAAAACCAGACGCTTTCAGGCGTTCTACTTGTTCTGCAAGGCTCACCTGCATGACGTGCGGACAACTTTTGTTCAGGGCATTCAGAAAACACAGGTTTGCAATCCCTCGCTTTACCAACTTTTCCTTTCAGAATAAGTCTGGAATCGCGGTGGATTCTTTCCTTGAACTTTTGAAAGTGTACCTCAATTCCACGATCGTTCAACACAATGATGGGTTCTTTGTTCAACGGCGTGGAATATGTATTGGATCCTGCGTCGCGCCCGTGCTGTGTGACATATTTCTAGCCCAGTTTGACACAGTGCTACACAGCTCAATACAAGACTCCCGCATTGTCAGGGTTTTTAGATACGTTGATGATTTTTTAGTCTTCCTGCAGCTAACAGATACGGACGAGCTCATTTGTGTAGCGGACCAGATTTTAAACCTGTTTACTGCCTGTTCCCAGAACTCGGTTTTTACGCATGAAGTTCCTTCTGACAAAACCATCAGGTTTCTAGATTTAGAAATTAACTTCATGCCCGACCAGCACGTGTGTTGGAAGTATTGCCCAAGGTCTAAGAAGGCGATTTTGCCGTACAGCTCGGCACACTCAAAGTTGGTAAAGCGAGGGATTGCAAACCTGTGTTTTCTGAATGCCCTGAACAAAAGTTGTCCGCACGTCATGCAGGTGAGCCTTGCAGAACAAGTAGAACGCCTGAAAGCGTCTGGTTTTCCCTCTCATATGTTGCTGGCGGTTGGGGAATCTTTGAGTAGGAAATTAAACAAGCCTCCTGGAAAGTCTTGCTGCCCAGAGAAGAATGCGAGAAAAAAGGTGGAAGTGATTCCCTACTTCCACAGGACATCGCATGGACTGAAAAAAGTTGCGCAAAGATTTGGTGTCACCATGGTATTTTCAGCACCACAGAAACTTTCTGGGCTGTGTTCCCAAATTACTGGGGGCCATCGGAAAGGCGACCCCTGCAAGACTAACCACCAAACAAAGTTTACGTCTTGCGCGGTGGGTGTTGTTTACTCAGTCCCACTGTCCTGTGGGAAAATTTATATTGGACAAACAGGCGGGTGCATTAATGAACGTTTGAGGCAGCACCGAGCAACTTTGAGTTCGGGCACGGGTAGCAATCTAGCTTTACATACAAAAAGCTGCCAGGATTGTGTTCCAAAATTTCACCATGCCGTAACTGTGGGGAGGGGCAAATCAAGACGTGAGCGTGAGTTACTTGAGGCGTTTTTTATAAGAAAAAACAAGAAGACATGTGTCAGCGTTCCTTCGGTTGTTCTAACAGATAAAGAATTTCACTTCCTAGATGTATAAAGTTGTCTCTTCATGCTGTCAAGGTGTGCGCGTGCGCGTGGTTTTGCATATAAGTGTATCGTAGTTTCCCGATTAAATCAGTTGGTAGTCCAGCGTTGTGTTTGTGTCCCTCCTTCTCTTGTCCTGCGTGTGCTTGCCGCTGGTTTCTTTTTTGCAACAGTATGAACCAACAAGCCCAGCATTTCACTCTCTTGACGTGGTTCCTTAACCAGGACGGCTTCTCTAATTGGGAGAACTTCAAGGAGGACATACGTAAGATCTTCGGAACGTCCTCTGCGCGCTCGAATGAAGCCAAAAAGAAACTTGATGCCCGCGTGCAACGCCCGAAAGAGACTTACGCTTCATATATTGAAGTTGTCCTCGCGCTATGCCGCCGGTTCGACAAGGACATGCCTGAAACGCAGAAGGTACGCCACATACTGAAAGGTATCGCCCATTTTGCCTTTAATGCTATGGCGATTCAGAATCCCGCTACCATTGCCGATGTGCGAACGATCTGCCAGCGGCTCGACCATCTACAGTCCATCCGGATTCAACACGACACCTTGCCTGCCTGCCCCTCAGGCTATGCCGAGCTGCGTACTCTGATTCGCGACATCATCCGTGGAGAGTTGCATCAGCGTGACACACCCTGCGCTCAGAACAACTACAGTCGCGCACCTGGTCTGCGTGACATGATCAGAGAGGAGCTGGTGTCCATGGCAACTCTTCCTCCGCCATGTCATAGTGCTCCTCTTCCCATACCAACTTACTCTGAGGTCGTAGCCCGATCACCTGTGCCCATGGAGCATATCTTGTCCCCGCCCTCGCACGGCCACTTGACCGCCCTTTCTGCACCTTCGGCCGCGCCGCCTTTCCATTCAACTTGGCGAGCACCGCGCCCTATTAGTGACCGGCCCGTCTGCTACTACTGTGGCATCCGAGGGCACATTTCTCGCTTTTGCCGTCGACGACAGCTGGACGAGCGCCGCGGCTACGCCCCATACGAGTGATATAACCGCTTCAACTACTCCCCTCGCCAGCGTTTGTACTCGCGTACTCTTCTGTCCTAGGGAAGACATCTGCCGCGGTACACCGCATCGACACAGATGGATCTTGTACCGTTCGTCGCCGTACATACCGCGTGTCTATGTCTGAGCGAAAAATAATACAGGAGAACGTCGATGACATGCTGAAGAGAAATATTGTTCGCGCTTCATCAAGTCCCTGGTCTTCTCCTGTCGTTTTGGTACAGAAAAAGGATGGTTCTGTACGATTTTGCGTGGACTATAGGGCACTGAACAAAATAACACGCAAGGACGTCTATCCAATGCCTCGCATTGATGATGCCCTAGACACTTTACAAGGTGCCAAGTACTTCTCGAGCCTGGACCTCCGCTCTGGGTACTGGCAGGTTCTCATGCACGAGGCAGATAAAGAAAAAACGGCTTTCGCCACACCCGATGGTCTTTACGAATTTAACGTGATACCATTTGGGCTGTGTAATGCTCCAGCCACATTTGAGAGAATGATTGATACAGTGCTGCGTGGCCTTAAATGGAGAACCTGCCTCTGTTATCTCGACGATATCGTCGTTTTTTCCTCGACTTTTGACGACCTTCTGAAGCGCTTGGATGAAGTCCTTACCTGTCTTACCAATGCCTGACTTCAACTAAACACCAAAAAATGCCGATTCGCGAGCAAGTCCATAAAAGTGCTCGGGCATGTTGTGAGCAAAGACGGAATTCGCCCTGACCCGGACAAAATTAATGCTGTAGGCAATTTTCCCCGCCAAGCCCGCCAAAAAGACCTCCGCAGCTTCCTTGGTTTAGCTTCCTATTTCCGGCGTTTCATTCGTAACTTTGCTGTCCTTGCTTCACCCCTCCACAAACTTCTTGCATCCGCTGCCCCATTTGTGTGGTCTGAAGATTGCGAAGCCGCCTTTCAAAAGCTCAAGCATGCCCTAACATCTGCGCCAGTGCTGCATCATTTTGACGAAACGGCAGCCACTGTACTACACACAGACGCCAGTGGACATGGCTTTGTTGCTGTGTTGTTACAACGCAACGCCTCCTCTGTGGAGAACGTTGTGGCGTACGCAAGTCGCTCATTAACGCCTGCCGAACGAAACTACTCAATCACGGAGCAGGAATGTCTTGCAGTTGTCTGGGCCGTACAGAAATTTCGTCCATACTTGTACGCACGGCATTTCACTGTGGTCACTGACCATCATGCACTCTGTTGGCTTTCATCGCTCAAAAACCTAAATGGACGGCTTGGTCGCTGGATTTTGAAGTTACAGGAATACGACTTTACTGTGACATACAAGTCTGGCAAGAAGCACATGGATGCGGTCGCCCTTTGCCGCTGCCCTGCGTCTCCAGAAGATGATTATCCGTCTAATGCGGCCCAAGTCCTCTTACCAATGGCACCTTTGGATGATATCAAAATCGACCGCATCAAAGGTCTACCGTCCCTTCAACCTGCAGACCGGTACTGCAGAAATCTAATTGATCAACTTACTGGTTCGACGAAGCCACTTAACAACCGCTTGCGGCGCCAACTGCAAAAGGTTCGCCTTTTTGACGGTGTTTCATACCATTATACTTACGACCCTACCGGTGACAAGTGGGTTGCCGTCGTTCCGCTATCTCTACAGCAGCATATTCTGAGGGTTTTTCATGACGACGCTACTGCCGGACATTTAGGTTTCCACAAGACCTACCACCGCGTGAAAAGTCGTTTCTTTTGGCCTGGCCTTTACCCCAGTGTCGCCAAATACGTCGCCTCCTGCGCACCCTGCCAGCACCGTAAACGGCCAACGTCACCTCCTGTTGGAATGCTACAACCGCTACCTTGTCCGTCAGCACCGTTCGAAGTCGTCGGCATAGACCTGTACGGTCCTTTGCCCATTTACACAGCTGGTCATGGTTGGGTTGTAACCGCCGTTGATCATCTAACCCGCTATGCCGAAACCGCCCCTCTTCGGACTGGTTGCGCTGTTGAAGTCGCGGAGTTCTTTTTGCGCTCCATATTTTTGCGCAACGGACCTCCCCGAGTTCGTCTGAGCGATAGCGGAAAAACATTTCTGTCGGCTACTGTTGCGGAAGTTCTTCGTGCCGCCGACACCGTTCACAAAACTACGTCCAGTTATCATCCTCAAACGAATGGTTTGACTGAACGGTTTCATCGAACACTATCTGACATGCTCTCCTTGTACACCCGACCGGATTACAGCAATTGGGACTCAATTCTTCCGTTCGTGACATACGCATACAATTCCGCAGTTCAGCGCACCACAGGTTTTTCGCCCTATTTTCTTGTCTATGGCTGCCCGCCTCCCTCCGTTCTGGACTCAACTTTCTTGTCGGCACCCGTTGACTGCACGGCCAGTGTTCCTGAACAATTCGCTTCCCGTGTAGCTTATTTGCGCCGTCTCGCCCGAATCAACACAGAAGCCAGCCAAAACGCTCGCAAGTCTCGGCACAACGAATCTCATCGTGACGTCACGTTTCACCCAGGGGACGCGGTCTTGTTATGGACTCCTGTGCGTCAACCTGGCCTCTCAGAAAAGTGGCTTTCTCGGTACATAGGACCCTACACAGTGCTCGAGCAAACGTCTCCTATAAATTATCGCGTGGCTCCAAACAGTACCGTTACCGATCGTCGCTGCCGTGGAACAGAAATCGTGCACGTTTCGCGGCTCAAGCCTTATGTCCAGCGGTCCGACACAACCTCGACAGCGGTCGGGTGACCGCTTGCGAAGAGGGGGGAGATAAGTGTGAGCACCAGCAGAATCTACAGTCCTGGGACAATCTACTGTTCTGGGACAATCGCCGTACTCCGATAGGACACCCTATTCGTCATGGCTTCATCTTCATCATCTCGGTTTCTGGCATCATCATCACCGCTTCCTGACGGGGTCTTCCTGGGTCCTCGGTTCTCGGAATAAACCACTCTCATTCACGAGTCCTCGACTCTCTCAATATATATACGTATATATATATATATATATATATATATATATAAATATATATATATATACAGGGTGTTTCAGTGAACACTTTCAAAAATTCCTGAAGGTAGGCTTTTCAAGAAAAATAGGAATTCTCTTAAGGAACAAGCTATCAGGTTCAGCGGACGTCAGCAGTTATAAGAAACATGCGAATTACATAGTTAATTAACTAAAATTGTCTAATTAACTTTTTAATTAGTGAAGTTTGGCCGTTATTGCCAATGGCACGTTTGTAGCCACGGAAACGACGATAACCGATCAGTTTTCAAAGCAAAGAAAAAGGCACTCTGTAAAGCCCTGCAGCCCGCAAAAAATCGAGCATTTTTCCCCCATGAAACCGAAACTCAGCGCACATGGTGCGCCGGAAGTGTAGTGCAAACGCAACATCCGCTGATGACGTGTTGCTGTGACTGTGTCGCCCAATTCAAGAAGGGGCTGGTGATTCCCCACGCTAGGGAACCAGCTGATATCAACGCCATCGCCTCCTGTATTTTTTCAGCGTTATCTTTTCTTTCGTTGGTAGGCGCAAGAAACAAAGGCCATCGCCCACTACACGGTCGCCCGTTTCGGCAGCCCTAGTGGACGTTGCCGACAGTTTTGCTTTTATTTTTTTTATTGTCTTGACCACATCTTAAGTGGCTACCAGACGTGCAAAGTGCGAAACGTCACCATCCGTTCATTTTTTCGTTAGCTTTATCTGCTGCTCGTTTATAATCGCTGCGTGTTAGAAAGCGCCTCAGATAAAGGAAAGGCTTGTTTGCTGAGCCAGGAGGGATTTCGCGGCTATAGCTTTCGGCCTTGCGTAGTGCTTGCGGCTTTTCGCTTTAAAATGCTTCTTTACGCAGTGTGCGTGCGACATAGCCAAGACCGTACCACTGGTGTCACCTCTTCCATTTGAGGATCAAGGTTTCAAAGCCACCGCGTTATTATTGTGAAAATGGCTGCGCCAGCTCAACTCCAGTACTCCGTTGCCGAGAAAGTGGACATTTTACTGGCTTATGTGAGCGCGCAAAAGGACGCGCAACTGGCATCGATGCTGTATGCTGCCCAACATCCTGGCCGTCGTGTGCCAGCTCGCGCCACATTTGTATCGATATTTAATCGGTTTAGAACCACTGGATCAGTCCATGCTCAGAGAAGGAAGCGGCCAGCCAGTGCAACCGAAGATTTTGACATCGATGTGCTGGCATACGTCGCTGTCAGGCCGGAAGCAAGCGTCAGGGAAATTGCCAGCGCATATGGAGCGAGCCCAGCTTCAGTTTGGAGGTCACTTTCAAGACACAGCTACCACCCATATCATGTGTGTCTTCACCAAGAGCTCAGACCAAGCGACTTTCAAAAACGGCTTGATTTTTGCAACTGGTGCCTTATTCAATGCGACGAAGATCGGGAATTCCTCAACAGAGTGCTTTGGACTGACGAGGCCCAATTTTGTAGGAATTCGAATGTCAATTTGCACAACGCACATTATTGGTCTGATCAGAACCCCCACTGGCTCCGTGAGCATAAGCACCAGGTAAGGTGGTCAGTAAACGTATGGTGTGGTATTTATAACGGCTGTATTGTTGGTCCTTACTTCATTGACGGAAACCTTACCGGAAAGAAGTACACAGAGTGCGTCTTAAAGGGCGTCGTCTCCGAGTTTGCCTCAGAGTTGCCACTGGCTGCGCTGAAAAAAATGTGGTTCCAGCACGACGGAGCCCCGCCGCATTTTTCCTCACTGGCTCGTAAATTCGTCGATGAGTCCTTTCCCAACCAGTGGATTGGGCGTGGTGGAACCACACCATGGCCGCCTAGGTCACCCGATTTGTCACCTTTGGACTTCTTCCTCTGGGGATATGTTAAAAATGAGGTTTTCAAGACTGAGCCGGCCAACCTCGAGGATATGAAGCAACGTGTGAGGAGCTCCATCGACAACATTCCCAGACAGATGATTTTATCCACTATGAACTCCATGAAAGAGCGCCTTCGTCTGTGCATTGCAATGGACGGAAAACAATTTGAGCACATCATGTAAAATATTCTGTGCAGTCGTCCAAAATATTACTGTTGTGGAGCGCCCAAATAGGCCTACAACCAAATGAAACATTGAAATAAACCATTTTTGTTCATTGATATTTGTTACATGACTCAAAACAGCTAAAAAAAGTATGAGGTCAGGATTTACTAATCCTATGTCAGCACTTCTTACAACAAATGGAACGGAAGCTGGTACAAAACAATGTCGCGCTGCAATTCCAAAAAGTTGTCAGCTACGATTTTAGCCGTCAAGCCGATACCACGTAAAAATAACTCGAGTGTTGCATTCCGCAATACCGGCGCCGCAAAACAAGCTCTGCACTGGCACAAAAGTGTGCCTTTATTCTTTGAACAAAGCTAGTGCATTGTAAATGGTAATTAAAGGCTGCTTCCGGAAGTAAGTGCACTGGCGGAGCCCAAGGTTGGCTCCTAACAGCATTTCAAAATCCGCAGCTACGTAGTTGGCGATTACTAGACTTTGGCTTCCGCCCAGTGAGTAAGCAAAAGTTGCGCATGATGCACTGCTGCCTATGCCTCGCATCGAGGCTCCCTAGCTAGGGAAAATTGCACTTACATTTCGAATTGGCCGCCAAATCTATTGAAACACGTCACCAGCGGACGTTGCGTTCGCTCAGCACTTCCAGCGCTCATCGAGCGGCGAGTTTCGTTTTTGAGCGCAAAACAAACGCAGGTTTCCTCGCGCTACAGGGCTTTAAACACCGACTTTTTCGTTGTTTTAAAACCTGATATGAAATCGTCTTCCCCGGGGGCTACAAAATCACCATTGACAATAACCACCAAACTCTGCTAATTAAGAAGTTAATTAGTAGAGTTTAATTACCCACCTAACTAATGTGCACACCCTTGATACTATCTGGCGTCCGCCGCAGCTAGCAATCTCCTTCTGAAGAGGGTTTCTTTTTTTCTCGAAGAGCCTATTTTTAAGAATTTTTGGCAGTGTTCGCTGAAACACCCTGTATATATATAAATCTAGAGAAAGGTAAACTCACAAAGCGCGCAAAAATAGTATAAGTAAAGAGTCGGATACACACTAAGAACAATAACAAACAATGTTTACTTACGTAGCGGCAACGGGACTTGCCTTCATCAGAGTAAAGTTACACGATTTTGCTGTCGCAAACATTTTGAACACATTTCTTATATAGGTTTGCATAAAACTGTGAGAAGGAGCGGAAAATGTTTCGGAAATGGAGAGTGTGCATACAGTCCGGCTACGCCTATGTTACAACATCAACAAACAAAAAAAAAATAATAAAAAAGGGGGGGGGGGAGCGAGAGAGAAAAAGGGGGTGGTGTTAACAAAATGCAGCGTTCAAGGTTGCACCATGACGGGTCAACGTATGCCGCGCGGGCTGCAAGTTCAGACAATGGGGGAAACTGGACAACAGCGGTTTGAAAAGAAAGGGAAGAGTATACAGACAGGTATTCAGTGGCTGGGGAGACTGGTTCGGGAGGAAGCGAAGATGGGTGTGCCCCCCGCGGATGAAGAGAATAGATAGGGGGCACAAAAGAGCATTTCACAGAAGCTAGTAATTGAACAGGAAATAGGCAGGGTCACAAAAGGTTAAACATGAATAGATCACAAAGAGTTAAACATTCTTAAGTGGTGGTGGGAACGAGGCCTCCTTCCCCAGGACAAATGGCATTGTTGAGCCGCATTAGGCTAATAAAGCTGCTGTATTAGGAGAGTTTCTGCGAATTCTGATGGCAAACTCGAGGGCAGGAATAATGAACATCGTTTATAAAAATTATGAAGCCGCTAATTTTAATCGAGGGATAAGCAGGTTAGTTTTCCGTAACTTTGATTTCATTAATGAAAGTTACATAAAGTTACGGATATATATATATATATATATATATATATATATATATATATATATATATATATATATATATATATATATATATATATATATATATATATATATATATATATATATATATATATATATATATATATCTGATATATATCTGATATATAGATGATATATATATATATATCATCGTTTTCATACGTGTGTCTACCCTCTCGTGTATATATATATATATATATATATATATATATATATATATATAGCGAATCACATAAAGAAATCAGGGGCTCGTGGAAATAACAGAAATAACGGTTGGCACCGAGGGTTAATTTGCGTATTAATGGGAGGTTGTGGCCGTTACTACACCAGGGTGGCCATTGGTACCGGAATATTGGAAGCACGCGAACATCATCCTAATCCATAAGAAAGGCGACATGAAGGACTTGAAAAATTACAGGCCGATCAGCTTACTGTCAGTCGTCTACAAGGTATTTACCAAGGTAATCGTTAACCAAATCTCTGCAACCTTAGATTTCAGTCAACCTAAAGAGCAAGCAGGGTTCCGTAAAGGTTATTCAACAATGGACCATATTCACACGATCAATCAGGTGATAGAGAAGTGCGCTGAGTATACTGAACCCCTATATTTAGCCTTCATAGATTATGAGAAAGCATTTGACTCGGTCGAAACCCTAGCAGTCATTCAGGCATTACGGAACCAGGGAGTAGATGAGCATTATGTAAGAATACTAGAGGATATCTACAATGGGTCTACAGCTACCATCATCCTCCATAGTGAAAGCAGTAAAATACCTATAAGGAAGGGTGTCAGACAAGGAGACACAATCTCTCCAATGTTATTCACAGCATGCTTACAAGACGTATTCAGAACGTTGGATTGGGAACAGGTGGGAGTAAGGGTTAATGGAGAATACCTCAGTAACCTCAGATTTGCTGATGACGTGGCCTTGCTAAGTAACTCGGGGGACGAATTGCAAAGCATGCTTTCCGCACTGGGCGAACAGAGTGGAACCGTGGGCCTGAAAATTATTATGCAGAAAACTAAAGTAATGATCAATAACCTCGGGACAGCACAGCAGTTTGAGATAGGTGGCGAGGAAGTGGAAGTGGTAAGCGAATATATCTACTTAGGCCAAGTTGTGACCCCAGATCCCAACCATGAGGCAGAGATAATTCGAAGGATCAGAATGGGGTGGGGTGCATATGGCAGACATTCTCAGATAATGAATAGCAGCCTACCATTGTCGCTGAAGAAGAAAGTGTATGACAGCTGCATCTTACCGGTACTCACCTACGGGGCAGAAACTTGGAGGCTCACTAAGAGGGTTCAACTTAAATTGAGAACGACTCAGCGGGCAATGGAGCGGAAAATGATAGGTGTAACATTAAGGGACAAGAAGAGAGCGCAGTGGGTCAGGTAGCAAACTGGTGTTAAAGACATATTAGTAGAAATTAAGAAGAAGAAATGCACGTGGGCAGGAGGTGTAATGCGAAGGCAAGATAACCGCTGGTCATTAAGGGTAACAGAGTGGATCCCCAGAGAAGGCAAGCGTTGCAGGGTGCGGCAGAAAGTTAGATGGGCAGATGAGATCAAGAAGTTTGCGGGGATAAATTGGTCACAGTTGGCACAGGACCGAGGTAATTGGAGAATAATGGGAGAGGCCTTTGCCCTGCAGTGGGTGTAGATTTCCTGGTGATGAACGCTTGGCAGTCAAGCAAACTTCGGAAAGCAAAGGGAAGCTTGTGGTAGGTCATTGAAAGAGATAAAGAATTTGGAAAGAAAGAAAGAAAGAAAGCGGAGAAAAAATGCCCGCAAGGTGGGATCAGAACCCACGACCTCTATTCTGGCAGTCTTGGTGCCATAGGAAGCTTAAGAGGGTTCAATGCTGGTTGACCACTCCCGACATGTCGTAGACACTCGAGTCACGGCGCGGGGATTAAAAAGAAGGCCCCCTTCACCCCGAGAAGTCAGAGTGACGCTGGCTACCACCCCCATGCACAGAAAAAATTACATTGACATAAATACCCCAGAAAGCGGGGGGGCGGGGGAATCGCCCCGCCGGTAGCGTAGTGGTTATCGTACCAGACCGGTATTCTGGAGGTCGTGGGTTCGGATCCCACCTGGCGGGCATTTTTCTCCGCTTTCTTTCTTTCTTTCCAAATTTTGTATCTCTTTAAATGACCTACCGCAACCTCCCCTTTGCTTTCCGAGGTTTTCTTGAGTGCCAACCCTTATTTCTGTGTTCTTTCTACGAGCCCCTCATTTCCTATTCTGATTCGCTACATGCATAGCGAGGGCCTCTGTTCTGGCAGTCTTGGTGCCATAGGAAGCTTAAGAGGGTTCAACGCTGGTTGACCGCTCTCGACATGTCGTAGACACTCGAGTCACGGCGCGGGGATTAAAAAGAAGGTCCCCTTCACCCCGAGAAGTCAGAGTGACGCTGGCTACCACCCCCATGCACAGGAAAAATTACATTGACATAAATACCCCAGAAAGCGGGGGGGGGGGGGAATCGCCCCGCCGGTAGCGTAGTGGTTATCGCACCAGACCGCTATTCAGGAGGTCGTGGGTTCGGATCCCACCTGGCGGGCATTTTTTCTCCGCTTTCTTTCTTTCTTTCTTTCCAAATTCTTTATCTCTCTTGCAATGACCTACCACAACCTCCCCTTTGCTTTCCAAGGTTTTCTTGACTGCCACCACTTATTTCTATGTTATCTATATATGTATGTATATGTATGTATGTATATATATATATAGATATATATATATATATATATATATATATATATATATATATATATATATATATATATATATATATATATATATATATATATATATATATATATATATATAAGACAGAAATAAGAAGTGGCAGTCAAGAAAACCTCGGAAAGCAAAGGGGAGGATGTTGTTGGTCAAGATAAAGAATTTGGAAAATATGAAAGTTGAAAAAAAATGCCCGCCAGGTGGGATCCGACTCCAGAATACTGGTCTGGTGCGATATATATATATCTATATAGAAGAAAAAGAAAGACACACGTCGAAAGAGGAATGGTATAACGTTTCGGCCGAGGGACCGGCCTTCGGCCGAGGGACGAAGGCCGGTCCCTCGGCCGAAACGTTATACCATTCCTCTTGCGACGTGTGTCTTTCTTTTTCTTGATATTTGCCGGTGTCCAAGAAACATTTATTCTTGCACTTATATATATATATATATATATATATATATATATATATATATATATATATATATATAAATATCGCAAATCAGAATAGGAATTGAGGGTATCGCTGAATTAAGACAGAAATAAGGGTTGGCAGTCAAGAAAACCTCGAAAAGCAAAGGGGAGAATGTGCAAGGTCATAGAAACAGATATAGAATTTGGGAAGACAGAAAGAAAGTGGAGAAGAAATGCCTGCTTGGTGGGATCCGATCTCACGACCTCCAGAATACGCGTCTGGTGCGATGACCACTGCCCTACTGGCGGGGCTATTTTCCCCTCCACTTTCTGGGTTATTTATGTTAGGTATTTTTGTTTCCTGCACTTGGTGATGGTAGCCAGCACCACTAGGACTACTCGGGGTGAAGGGGATCTCCTTTTTAACCCCCGGGCCGCGACCCAAGTATCTACGACATGTCGAGAGTGGTCGACCAGGATTGAACGCTCTTAAGCTCCTACGGCACCAAGAGTGCCAGGACAGATGCCATCGCTATGCATTTAGCGAATGAGAATTGGAAAGAAGGCGCTCGTTGAATTAGGGCAAAAATAAGGCTTGCCAGTCAAGATAACCTCTAAAAGCAAAGGTTTTTTCTTTGCTTTGGTTTCCGAGTTTTCTTTGCTTTCTTTGCTTTGCTTTCCGAGGTTTTTTACACCGAGGTGGGCACGTGGCCCATCGATATGCGGGCCTTGCACACAGGGCTGTGGCACATCCAGCGCCTGGTTACCGCAAGCGACGGGGCTCCGCTCCTGGAGAGTTTCCGTAGCCGGCCCAAATCGAACATGGAAGAGCTGCTCACTATCTTTGAAGAGGCTATCGAGGTGCCGAACCGACCCCGCATGGAGATGCCCCCACCACACACTGGGGAGGGCAAGTTACCACGACCTTCCGCGGTATCCGCTACAGGCGGAGCACACCGCCCCAAGCCATCTGCCACGAGGCGTCCGCTTTACGGCAGGATAAGCTGAACAGCTACCTTAACCTCTTCATGGCGGTTGCATGCATGGTGCCTGAGCTGTGGGGACGGATGATTCGTGGAAAGACTATTCGTAATAGGGCAATTCGTAATAGGGCAATTCGGAGCAGGGCAATAGTTCGCATAGGGCAATTGCTCATAGGGCTACTCGTCGCATGGGCATCTTGTCGCTCAGAAAAAAACTTTTTGTTACATTTCCAGGCTTACAGCATAACGGAATTCGGGAAAGAGGGGAATGGTACGTGTTTGCATAACAGATAAAGCTCAGAAGCCTTCCCAGAAAAGTCCAATTCATCCTGAAGCTGACAGTGCACCGGAGGCTGCGCGTTCGCCAAACCAATCTTATCATTCAAGGCGGAAAGATCAATGGGGCTTCCAGAACGAACTATCAAGACTTACGCGATGAAGTTCACCAGCGAAATTTTATAAAATAACTGGCCTAAGCGCTCGTTCTCGCAGTCGTTACGGAAGTCATCAGGACCGAAAGAGGCGGGGAACTGCTGGTTTGCAAAGGATTTTTATCTACTGTTAACCGAAGGAATGAGCAAAGAATTTACTTGGTGTGTAGAAAATGAGAGACCTGCAAAGCAAAGATAGTGATTGACGTCTCGAAGCTACGCGTTGTTAGACTCTCAAATGACCACAGCCATGCTCCAGACCCCACCGAGATTAGCTGCCTGAAAATTCGTTTAGAAATGAAGGCGAGCGCCGGTGAGAACGCATGAATATTCGTCACTGTCTGTTGTTGTGAGGGTGATTTCTATTGGATAGTCATCGCATACTGCCTTTTTAGTTGGAGCACGGGCGTCAGTACAGCAGATTCTTCTGGACGCGGCAGCAAAGGTAACGGACAGCACCGCATCCCAGCTGCCCTCTACGTCAACTCTTCGACGAACAGTTTGAAGGCAAAGGCAACGTGCAACATTTGTCTACGGTATTCCTCACCGCAGAGAAGACATGCATCTCCCGCCTGAATTCAAGGTGCGAATACTAAAACTGTAAAAAAATAGTTTTTAATGAGTTGTTTATGCAGGTGAATTTCAAACAAGAGGCGTTCTTACTGCATGACAGTGGCGAGAGTGACGTCAACCCCATTATTGTGTTTGCAACGAAGCGGAACTTGGAGTGCTTAGGGAGAGCAGGTGCATGGTTCTGAGATGGGACGTTTAAGGTAGTGCCCTCGCTATTCTACCAGTTGTACACAGTCCATGCTCTTTGTAATTGGATTGTCGTGCCCTTGGTGTACGGCCTACTGCCCAACAAAACCGAAGAAACCTATCGGAGGTACGTAACTCTAATTGTTACCTTATTAACTGCTGTTCCAATGCGTAGTGATTGGTTGGTTGTTGAAATCATTTTCATTCCGTGTTACCTCACCAGGTTCTTCTCAGCCGTCATCGACAACGTCGGTGCCTGCGCTGTTCGCATTATGTACACGGATTTTGAGATTGCTGCTATTAACGCTGCTCGGGGCGTGATTTCAGACATCCGGATTCAAGGGTGTTTTTTTCACCTGACCCAGTCGATTTATTGGAAGCTGTGCGCGTTGGGATTCCAAACACGTTATGGGACAGACGAGACATTTGCAGTCAAGGTGAGTTAGTTGTTATAGGCCTCCTGCGCTGAAGTTGGCCTCAGGAGCAGGAGCGCCAATTCACACATCCTGGTGGCTCGAGGCGTCATTAGATGGGTAGTACATCAAGCGTTCGTCATAGCCGTCTTTCGTTGAATTCAGAAAACGCGAACATCAGCACATTTTCCTAGATAGTAATTGATAGAATTATCAACAGCCAAGCCACCAATGCATTAAGTGCAAGGCACCCGTGATAACGTCATCAAAACGAAATATGCAACAAAACTGATACCCTGTTTTGCTCTTGCTCTGCTCTTGCGAATCGGCACAGTCATTCAGCGGGGTGCACTGCACCGATCGGGGTGTAGCATGCCATACTCTGGGCGATAGTAGGTTGAGAAGTTAGCGCATAGCGCTGGGTAGTGCATGTCTGGATTAGCAACGGTCTCTGTCCACCGAAAGATGCCTATACTTAGATAAATGGCCGTTTTCTTTAACACAGCTCACGTAGCAGCTGTTTTATTTCCATATGAAAATGCTACCGGCCTTGGCGTTTCTGCCTGTTGGTGCTATCCCGGAGGCGTATTCCCAAACCATCTCCCGTAGGGGCCCAGGCCGACGTCACTTTCTCTTCGAGCGCGACTTCCTGCGACGTAAATTTTTTTCCGTTTTGGGCGGCGGCCGTTGGCTTCGTTCCGTGCGCGAAGCTGGGGCGGCGGCGCTGGGGAGCTGACGCGCATTTAGTAGAAGTTAAAGGCCCAACCTCATGCAGCGTACTTTCGGCGTTTCCTCGCATAGCAACGCGAGCTGACGCGCGAGCAACGCCGATTGTCTACGCTCGCCAGATAACGGCGTCGACGCAGCGCGAGAAAGCAGCGGAAAGCGGGACATCTGGCGCCATCTGGCGTACACGAATGCAACCGGTGCAACTTCTCGATGGCGATTGAAACGTGCCGTGTAGCCGCGCGAGCATACTCTATGACGGGGAGTGCGTCGAGCGCGTTCGAAAACTCGATCGCGATTCACTTCAATCCCGATTGAAAGTGCCCGTGTCTGTGCGTTGCAGCGGAACGACGCTCGCGCGACGCGTGATTTCGGGCCCATGTGGTTAGGACTAACCTTTTCGTACCTATACGTTCCGGAAAGCACTCTCATTAAAGTAGAGGCAAAAATTTGTTTTGGTCTTTTGTGGTCGCGCTGCTTCGCGGCGGTCGATGGTTTCGCTCCGTGCGCGAGCATGACGTGCGCGCTGGGAAGCTTCAAGCACGAAGTATACCTTTGCATACCTGTTCTCGCTTCTCACTCTCCGCACTCTCTTGCGAGCCTGCAGACGCTCGTCTTCCATCCTGTTCCTAGTTAAGCTAGCGCTGGGCGCGTATAAGGGCGCGTGTAGGCGGACGCTTTTTCAAGACATGTGGTCATTGTTTACGTTCCTGAAAGCGAACACTCTCGATCGTTACAGTGAAGACGAAAATGTTTTTTTTTTTATCTTGGGTGGTCTTTTGGATTCCGTACCCAAGCGCAGAACGTTTGCTCCAAATCGGTCGAAAGCACACGCGTACGTCGGTCGCTCATCTGCTGTTAACATCAGCAAGCGTGTTGATCTGTTTTTATAATCGTGTCATTACCATCAAATCTGAACAAAGTAAGATAGGATGATGAAAGGAGACGCACTTAGCACAACTTTACTTGCTACTTGATTTAACCTTGATGTTATGTACCGACTGCAGCTTCAAGGGTATTCAAAGTTTGAGCAAAGCAAATTTCGTGGCTACCTTGATACTGAGGGTACCGTCGAACGTCACTTGTAGGTTAAACGGCAGGGCGCTCTGGCCCCCTTTGTTTAGCTTGAAATAGAAAAGAACAGCCGGTGAAACCTTTATTGCAAAAACGAGGTTTCGGCAAAATTCGAACCATGGACCTTCAAAACAAAACGCCAGCACACAAGCGCGCACCCGCTCGACCACGCCAGGAGAACACGCGGGTCCCAAGAATTTGGTACCCTAACAAAGGCTGCCAACGAATATTGTCGAGTGATTTGCTTTAGTCATGTTTGAGAGATTTGAGCCGTGGTAACGCTTGTTTCTTACGTCCCCATCTTGGATCCAAGGGCAGCTATGCTATTACTACAAGCGATGCAACCACAGCCCCTTTATTTGAGTCAAGATAAGCTATCGCAAAACCTCGGTCTTCCCTACGCAAGCCACGGTTGCAACGAATGGAATGACATGCGCCGCTAGCATTCTGGCGTTGATAAGGCTTGGTCGTCACGCACCAATCTTGCAGCCAAGCCCCATCATGCTAATACTACAAGCGACGTAGCCAGAGCTCCCTTATTTAACTAAAAAAAAGCTATCGCAAATACCCGATCTCCCTGACGAAAACCAAACAAGCCTCAAATGAAGGAGCGCTTTCGAACAGAAATAGCTTGCAATTTGTCTCAATACAGCCGATAACCGCAAGTAAAAAAAAATTGATTCTCTTCTGCTGAAAGGAATGCCCCTAAAGCACGAGAAGGACGTGAAACCCGACCGCCGCTTCCAGGTTTCCGCTGCTTTCTCGCGCTGCGTCGACGGATATCTGGCGAGTGTAGACATCAGCGTTGATCGAAAGTCAGCTCGCGTCGCCACGCGAGAAAACGCCGAAAGTACGCTGCATATGGTTGGGCCTTTAACTTCTACTAAATGTGCGTCAGCTCCCCAGCGCCTCAGCCCCAGCCTCGCGCACGGAGCGCAACCATCGGCCACCGCCCAAACCGAGAAAAAAAAAAAAACCACGTCGCATGAAGTAGCGCACGAAGAGCAAGTGACGTCATGCTGTGACGTCGCCGTTTGAAGGGGGTGTGGTCGGCCTTGGCCCCTACGGGATATGGTTTGGGAATACGCATCCCGGAGGCCTTTCAATACATGTTAGAAGTCTTCCCACAGGAGGTGATTGAACTTGCCGACTACTTTGAGGACGTGTACGGCGGAAGGCCCCGTCGGAACGACATCTGCTCGGCTCAGTTTCCTCCGAAACTGTGGTTCGTGTACGAGTCGGCACTTGATAGAATGCCCCCAACAAACAACAGTGTGGAGGCGTGGCACTATGGGCTGCAGGTAATTGCTCATAATGTTTATGCGACTGACTTCATCGCGCAAACTCCATTGACAATTTTAATATCGTATTTCTTATGGTCCCATTCTCGTTTGTCAGAGCAACGTAAGGTGCGCTTCACCGAACTTGTGGGTGTTCCTGCACTGTCTGAAGAAAGAGCAGGCCCTAAGCGAAATGAAGCTCAGTCAAGCACAAGCGGGATCACTGCAAGCGGGATCACGGGATCACAGGGTGTCGCGGAAGCAGCAAACCTACAACAAGCGCCTTCAAAGAATTCTTCAACGCTTCGATGGAACAGACAACATGGGTATTCTAGGGGCTCGCGCCAGAAGCATTACGTTGTGAGCGGAAAGTTATATCCAGAGCTCCTGGCGCAATCTTTGTGATCGAAACCCAGTTTTTTTGCGGGGCACAAGTTTGCTCCAATAAGCGTTATTTCTACCAAAATCTATCGCTCAACCCTGTGTGACAATCTTCTCGATAACAGCGAGATAGCTCTTCTTGATTCGGGATATAGGAATAAGGGTACCTCGTGATGTATTGGCGTCGCAGCATGATGTATATCGTTTGAATAATTGTTCATGTTTTTAATGTATGACGCGGTCATTTTACGCACGCGCGAAGGTTTTGATTTTCCCAAGTTGTTTTTCCTAAATAAAATCCCTTGTTAGTCTGAACTGTGTCCAATGTTGTCTATGCCTAGGTCTTTTTTGTTTCGCGTAGTCTTAGAATGAATCACTACAAACTAGTCCAGTTCGCAGCACTCACAAACACACAAGAAGCTTCTAATAGGTGACGAATTGTCATCTTGACGAATTGCCCTATTACGAATTGCCCTATGAAACGAATTGCCATACTACAAGTTGACCTGCTACTAATTGCCTTTCGACGAAATGTCCTACAGCCCTGAGCGGTGGCCAGCCGGAGCTGCTGCCTGCCCTTCTCCAGTTCCTCCATAAGGGCGGAGCCGGCAGTGTTTCACCTGGCCGCGGACCTCCTCCTCGAGAAGGGGCACCAGAACCAGCCCGGGGTGGTCATCCTCAGGGAATCCAGGACTGCGCTGCTGCGGCTGCACACGGCCGACCATCCCACCAACAGCAGCGGCTACCTGGAGCGCCCCCTTGCTGCCAAGCTGCACACTGTGGCCTCCCGAGGCTGCGACTTGCGGCTCCACTGGCTGCCGGGCCACAGTGGCATCCGAGGCAACGAGGACGGCGACGCTCGAGCCAGGGAGGCCCACTAGGAGGGCCCCCGTGCTTCCCCAGACGTCACCGCCTTCGACGAGGCCCGCACCACCCTGGCGCGCATGGTGCAGGCGATGCACCCCGACCATCGGGTTGTGAGTGGCCTGGCGCCGCAGCCGCTACCTGCACGCATCAGCAGGGATGCCCGCTGCCTGCTTCTCTGCATGCGGCTCGACTGCTGCAATGTGGTGGAGCGCCTTCACCGACACGGGCGCGAGGACTCCCCTACATGTGTGGACGGTGCGGAACCAGAGACGCTGGAGCACCGACTCTGCCTCTTCCCCCACCACGCGGGCCCCTGGGCAGAGCTCCACCGAGCGCGCCAGTGTCCAGGTCTTCTCAGCACCGCATGGAGGACCTTCTGTTCCCGAAAGGGCCTGCGGCAACCCAACTGGAAGTCTTCGCCCATCTGCCGTATAACCAGGAGACGACCGGCCTCACGCAGCGGCTGTAGCCCGGTGTGCAGTGAGTGACTGATGTGCCCAGACTGACTTACAGCTCTCTTTATACCTTTCTCCCTCTCTCTCTGGCTCTCTCTCCACTTATCCTGTCACTCCCCCTCTATTTGCCTTGTACGCAGGTGAGCTCTATGCCGAGCTTAAAATATCCCCAGTGTCTTTCCTTCCCTTTTCCTCTCCCGCAAACCGCATGCCCCCCCCCCCCCCCCCTCCTGCACCCCCCGGCGTGATCGGCGCTGGTTGCGTACGTATTCGTAGCTTTATTCTGATACTTTCATGTGGCAGATATTCACGTGGATTTTCCCCGGGAGGCGTCTTTATCTTGAGTAGCCCATAAGTGGACGTGTCGCGTTCCCTATTGCCGTGAACCAGGTATGTGTTTGTTTATTTATTGTTTGTTTTTCCTGCCCGGCCAAGCCCGGCTTTGTTATCTGCGTTCCAAGCGAAGCGCGTCTTCCATTCTTTACTTTTATGCCGCACGGTTATCACATTCAGATAACCAGACCGTTTCGCCCTGACGTCACTAGCCCAGAATAATCTTCTGTGATCTACAATGTTCCGGATGTGAATCGACGGTTCCAGAAACACTTGCGCCGAAAGATAAAAGCCTGCAGCGCCGCGGCATTCGATCTCCGAGGCTTGTTTGTCGACGTCATTTGGATGAATGCTGCTTCACCGCCCGTGTATTATTTGAGTAGTTAGGGGAGCACAAGTTCGCTCCAATAAACCATTTTTCTTAAAGACAACTGCGTCGTCTTTGGCAACGTGACATAATCTTCTTTGCTTGTTTTTTATTGCCTTAGCAATGTGAAGAAAATTTCACCAAAAGTTTTATTCGTTGACCCGTGGCAACAGCGAGACAGAGTAACATACATCAAAAGGGCTCACGCGGACACTCGGCGGCGACTCCGTTCGGGCCTCTGGCGGCCTAGTTTAGTTGCTTGTGGGTAGCCTCAGCACGAGGTGGTGGCGGTAAGAGCACGGGTTTCTGCTTCTCAGTTTGTACGCCACTGGGCGCGGATTCTGATGGCATACGGCGTGCAACAAACGCTCAGGTTGCGGGCTTCTGAAGGAAGAACAGTATTAGCTGAACATGCACACCAAAAGCCAGAAACGCCGTATATATAACCGAAAAAAAGGCATTTTTAGGTATTGAAAAGTCCATATAGACGCGAATTTCACGATAGACACTTATAGGAACAATGACGTATTCCTTAAAGGGTTCCTCTTTTTCTAATTTATGCTTATATGTTAAACAGGCTTGATGAGGACTCCAGAAAAAAATAGGCGCTTCAGCTAAGTTGCGATCTCGAGTAATGACCTAATAAACGCACTCATGATCAATGGGGAGAATCTTGTAAAAAGCTGTGAAGTTATTCTCAGAAATGCTCAGGGGACAATGGTGCCCTTATGCTAGAAGTATACACTCTAAATTTTAATGCGAAAATAGAAATCCGAGGTCACCTAAGCAGTTTTTATGGGTTGTGTGGGCGGGAACCCAGGAATGTCGAGTTAAACACCTAAGGTAGCCTGTTTCAGTCTGTCGTTGTTGAATAGCTTTATAATTTTTATACTTTATATTAAATATTGGCGGTTTATGTTCATAATAAATTTGTCATGATTGCCTTCAGAACATGACGTGAACAAATTTTTTGCTTCTTGAGACACAGAAGGTGGTTGATGCTCGGGGATTTTTTTTTTGTAATTTAACTCTAAACATGATCCTAAATTGGTTTTCGTGATTTATCTATGACTTCAACTCTCTTATTTCCACGAAGACTGTTCTGCACTTCAAGCGATGCTGTGTAATGCAACGTGTATTGCCTGTTGGATAGTTCTAAAGGCGCATTAACGTGGTACTGCTCTCGACCTGTAATCTATAGTAAGATGGCAGTGGTCTCTGGGCTAATTGTTCACTACGTTCTCTTGCCACAAAGTGAAAGCACTGTCCAGTTTGCCGTTCAAACGTAGGCGACATGTTAGATTCGAATTCTTTTACACTCCCCTCAGAAGTCTGGTCACGTTCCAAGCAGGCATTGCAGACAGCAACGGTTTATTGAAGGACGTTCTTCGTGGCCACCAGTTTTCATCGTATACAGAGGGGGGGGGGGGGGGGGGGAAGAAGAAACTGCACGTGGCTTCCGGAGCAATCAAGATGGCCGAATCACGTTGGATGAGGACATCGCCTGAGGACAGTATTTAATAGCAATTAGAAATGACTTACAGCAACGTCTATGATACAAATATTTGAATTGTTTGGCCGAGGAGGCTTATTTTCAAGTTATATAAGTTCTCTCTCGGTTCATTTTTTCTCCTTTATGGATACGGAGCAGTTACGAACAGGTGCATGGATAAAGCCTTCATTGCAGTGGCACGTTCTATTCGCGTAAATAGGGCAGAGGAGGGGGAACGAGACTACTGTGAAAAAATAACTTGTCTCTGGGACGATTGCAATACTTCCAGGTTGATTTCCTGTCGTCCCGTTGTGTGAGAGTTCTACATGTTATTTTTTCGGTAGGCATGGCTGTGTATGGCTTCAGGCCTGTTAACTTTAAGAAACACGTCGCGTGCGCAAAAAAAAAAAAATATTGAGCGACAGTCCACCAACCTGTCGTCTTAAGTACGAGAACCGCGATGTTTCCCAAAGAGCTTGTCCCTATGCAATAACAAGCGGTAAACATGAGAGACAGTCACAATAATGCCTTGGGTGAAGCTTTCTGCAACAGGAACTCGTGGAAAACAATTCTGGCCAACGCATGTACCCGTATTTGGCTACTGGGCGAATTTTGTTCCACCAACACCACGGAAAAGGGTTTTTTCGTTTTAGAAAAACGCAAGATTCTATTCATAATTACGAATTTTAACAAAATGAGAAGCCATTCGCTCAAAACAGCAGATATGTAGGTATGATTCTCTACGGCTGTCTGAACCAATTCAAAGAACTCCCCGAGCGGACTGACTTTAGAAAGCGCTAAGCTGTGATATGCATACCCGTGCCTGTATGCGCTTTGTGGGAAGCATCAAGACCGAGTGTCGCTTGTTTTGCGGAACCGCCCTCATGTATTGCTGTAAAGATTAGCCCTGTTGGCGCATACGCTTTATAAAACTTTGAAAACAGTGATCAGATACTCCAGGAACTAGCACATGACGGCATGAGCTGCTACAGTGAAGCACAAGATAAAACAGCTGCTTCACTACCTCCGGCACATTCGTAAAGGTGTATAGTTGTCACATTATGGATGCAGGCAGGGTTTAATCACGATACGCGCACACGTGATCATTTCAGAAAAGCTGACGTGTATTATTTATAGGCAGACGTTATACCCTGTGATCAGCAAAGAAAAATCATGCACCCCTCCATTTAACGACGACGATGGTTGAACGCTTTCTCATGATGGATTCTTTAGTTGTCTGAGTTTTAGAAACTTCAACTATGTCGAATTAGAGCAATTGCATAGACGCCGGCTTCTGAACGCAAGGCACCCAGGATAAATTCCGGCCTCTGCAAGTGTTTTTCTATATTTTTCTTTACCCACGATCATTCATCATTATCGTCAGGGAAATCTCGCTTCCCTGCAGGGCGTTTTCGCGTTACAGACACATCAGTGGGAACACTAAAGCTTCGCTTTATAAAACAAGACAAAACAAATAAACTGTTCACACAAAAACAAGAGAGCTCAAGGCTGGTGTGCTTCTGCCGCAACAAGAGTTATGGACAAGCGAAATGTTACGAGCAGAAACAAGGAACAGCTAACAGTTGTCGGTCTTGGTTAGAGGTGTGACATCAAACGTAAAGTCATAGCGGCCTGTGGGTCATCCCATAGGATGTGGCGTTGTCACACTGTCGCTTTACCGGAGTGACTGGGTGACCCTGTGCAGTAGCACGGGCGCCGTCACGGGCAATGTGGGAGAAAATGCGGGCCCGCAATCTTCCTTCTGGTTTTTTTTTTTTTTTTTTTGAAATCGCGAGTGTGCCCTAGGGCTCGGTCCTTGAGCCGCTACTATTCTTAATGTATGCGAACGATGTTATTGAGATTACAAAAAACCCACAAATCAAACTCCTTGTGTACGCCGACGTCTGCGCCTTCTATTTTCGTATCAAGAACCCCAGTGATCAAAAAGAGTTTAATAATGTTTTTTGTTGTTTTGGTACTTCGAGCTCAATGTGGCAGATGGTGCTTTACATTGACAAAACAGTGACCATGACGTTCACACACAAGAATCACCCACTACATTCTTCTTACGGTCAAAAGATGAAGCATGTTAACGATATCAAATGCCTTGGCGTCCCGTTCTCACCGAACCTAAAATGGTGCAAACGTCCAAACCTAGTCTGTCCCAAAGCGATACGGAAACTGGCCTACTTGGATGCCCAGTGTTGCTCAGGAGCAACAACTGAAATATTTTTTTATCTCGCACTTTATGCTTTTTTTCAACATTTAACACCATCTATTGATAGACAAAGAATCCCGGATCTTAAAAAATTAAATAAGAGAGAGCAGCACGTTCTTCCATGTGCTAAAAGAAATATTGTTTACGCGTGTCAACTGGCATCGAGCCCGGGTGGCTCAACGGGCTAGCGACAGGTAAGCGAAATTGTGCAATTATAAAAATATTTATTTCTGCCTCAAAAACATACAAAGAGAGACAGAGGACCTGCAGAAAAAGCCGTCATTACGGCTTGACGAGGCCGCAGCCCCCGTTCAGGCAAGCAACAGCAGTAGCATAAAACAGCGAAGCGGTTAATTACAGCTAGAAACAAAACTATTACGTTGCTATTCCAAATAATAGCAACACAAACTTTACGTTATCCTCTTCACTTCAACCATAACTCGTGCTCATGAAGGTAGCTTTCTTCTTCAAGTGATATATGGGTAACCAGTTCTCAGTGTTTCCTAGTGCCCAGTGTGTCCTAGTGTCCATCCTAATGTACCAAATTTTTTACTTACTTCATATTTGTGATGCCGGAAGTCCTTTAAATCATAAAAAAAATTATCATGCGCTTAGGCAAAATAATGAAGTTTTTGGCATCAAAGGGTAAAAGATGCAACTCGTGAATGTGAACTATTCCGCTATGTCCGCTAATCGCCCGCGGATGTAAGAGCCACCGAACTGCCCTAACGGATGCCCGCGCTTTCTTCGGATGCTGTCGTTCAGGAGAGGGGGAACAAAAAGAGCAGGGACCTCCCGTAATTTTGTGTGTTTGTATTGATTCCGACCATCCAATAAGCGCAGAGTGCTGGGGAAAGAATACAGGGGGGTGCTCGAGGCGGCGGCCAAATTACCCCTCCGTATAGTTCCCTGCCTCAACGTCAACTTGTCTTTCCTTGTAGGCATTTATTTGCAAACAGCCACGGGTGACCTGATTGTTTAGACCAATGAATGTTGGGGTCCCGGCGACAGCTTCTGTTTCAAACGTACTGGTTTTCTCGACGTGCTAAGGCAGCGCGGGAAATGTGCGCTTATTGCTCGTTGAGTTACCTCGTATGTGTCGGTGTGCAGTGTTTGCCATGGAGTTGTGAAACTGTGTACACCTCGTGGTTTGCCTTCAATTACCTGTGCTTGTTCCATCATGGTCTACGTGTCAGCTCGCCCGTCTTATATGTGCTGCCGGCTCTCAGTGCGACGACGTTTAATCACCATTAGATACCGACTCACACAACAGAGTGTGTGGTACGTGTAGCGCTGCCTATTTTGCGGGGATTACGGTCGTCCGCGCTAGGAGCGTGTTTTGCGTTTCTTCCTGTAAGTACCGCTGTCCTGACTGTTGCGCAACACTTGCAAAATTGAAAAGAAATCGTTCTGTGTTATTGTGCTATGCTGCTTTTTTTTTTTTTTTTTGCTCGTTCGCGGAGCCGTATCCTGGCATTTCTTCATCCGCGCTTTCATCTTGGAAACATCAGGTTGTTTTAACGGTGGCCTGCGGCGTGAGCGTTGCAGGTGACTGGTGATAATGTTACTTGTACGCGCTTTTAATAAAATGAACGCGTTTTTAGACCACTCTCGCGGGCGTTGTATTTAAGTGAAGGTTGCCAGAAAAAATATTTTTAAAGAAGCTTTTAACCTGTTCACGTTTCATTTCGGCGTAGCGTGGAGTGTGGGGTATCAATCGTCTTCGCAAGCGGGGCCTTATAAATTGACGCACTGACTCGTGACTCAATTCGTAGGTATGGAACTTACTAAGTACAGACAGGGGTCATCAAAAGTGACCTAGGGCCAAACTTCTTTTGTGCCCGGTGAGGCGGAACGTTCAATGGAAATTCCTCGAAAAACTTCCAAGTTTCGGCGGCTTGTCGTGTTCACCACGGGTAAATTGTCCGACGGAACAGCTGTTCTTTTAAAAAAAAGCCACTGTCTTCTCACCACCGCGAATGATTGGAAAGCCTTCTGTGTCGGATTTTTCTGTATGTGGCGATTTCTGCGCTGTTATTATCATTTCCGTCTGAGATGTGCCTGAAACACTCTGCGCTGAACTTTATGTACTACAGACCGAGTCCAACGTTCCTTCAAAATTTCAGCTATGCTATCCAGAGCTTGCGTTGGGTTTCCGCCTGCGGAAAGCATTGCTGGCTAATGCCTGATGTGTATTTCGTAGATTTCCACTGCCCCACGGCGCATAAATTCCCCGTACATTAAAGGAATCTTGCTTGACCGACCAGTGTCCTATAGAAACCCGTGTATTTTTGTCGTTTGTTTACCCTGTATAGAAATTTGGCCGTGGCGCCCCCCAATTTAAGCGGCGCCACCTATAGGACGATCTCCTGGCTATATATATTCAGTCAATGTTGCTAGCAAGCTCTTTCGGCAGTTAGATGCTTTTTGTCGCTATGTTGTGCCACACCAGTACCCTTCCACCTTCCGTTGGACCGACGTACGCTACTAATCCCGGGAGCCTGGTTGTTTTGTCTACTGCACAACTATAATGTCTCTCTTGCTGTCGAGTTAGTACACATATTGTTGTCGCTCGCCTGCCTTGTCACTGAAGACCTGGAGATTTTAATAGAAAATTGTCGTGTGCTTCGTCTGCTTTTGAGTGCTGCGGCCCAATTTAGATTTGGCGAAAGCTACTGGCTGTGTGACCGCCTTCGTATCCCATCTTGGCATACGGCACCCCTTGCCTTGTCTTTTGCGTCATTAGGAACTGATTGACGTTGACTACGAGCTTGCCTATTCTTGATTCCCTCGAGGTCATTTCCGCTACAAGTTGTGATACCTCTTTCGCGAGCTGTTCATTTCCTACGATAGATTACCGTACCCTGGTTTGTCCTTTGTGTTTGACATCGGTGGCTTTTGCCGTTGGTGCCGCTCTGGTTGGATGTTAAACTTGGATGCCTTTCTTTTTGTTGGTTTCCTTCCATTTGGCTGCTGCCCTCAGTCTCGATTTTATTTATTAGGGCACTATACAATTCGCTTACCTTTCCTCTTTTTTCAGTTAGTTTAGCTATCCGCTCAGTTAGCTTTGCTGTCAATAATTTCGATTGCTCGCGCTCTTTGCGTGGCTTCTTAGGCTGCTTATGTATTGGCAGAAATCGGTTCTTATCTATGATGGAAGATCAGTCTGTCTAAACCACCTGTTTGAGGTTGCTTCTCGCTGGAGTCCGCTCCCTGGATCTTGAGCTTGTCCTGTAATGCTGTCTGCTGACGTCAGCACCACGTGATGGAGGGGCAGCGACGGTACACTTCCTCCTCCTATTGGGGGTCGCCGACCGGTCCCTTCGCCTTCCGCTCGGAGTCCGGTTCCGCCTCGTCAGCCGCTGCTGCGCCTCCGACGTTTTCTGTTTTGACCTTGTTGCGACATCCCCTGCTGTTGACTTCTCATGTCGCCGCTGCTGCTGATCCCTCCGACGAATAACGTACGGAGGGACGAAGCGCTTCGGACTTTCCGGTAGAACTCACAATTCACAACTAGGAGTTCCGGGAGCATTCGATATTCCATAAATATTAAAAAAAAACGTCAACCAGTACCATTTCGAGTTGAGCACGGCAAGGAGGATGGGGAAAATGTCAACTAGTGTGATCCTAACTTTCGAAGGGTCAGAAGGGCCCCTCCCCTCTTCGTCTACCTCTACGGAATGGCCCACCTCTGCGCGTCCAATTCGCTATGCCCCGAATTGGCTACATAACTAAATCACACGGGTGTATTGTCGTCTAGCGGAGCTGCGGGATTGCGTCAGCGTGTACTGTTGCGACTTGGGTGGTCTGATCCCACCTCTGCCACCAGTTGTGGTGACATCCGGTTTCGGGAATTCATCTTGGTAGTTTCGCTTTTGACCGGACACGTTGATCAAGAGCCCGATGCTTGCGGATGAAGAAGAGAAACTTTGTACGCGTATTGACATGATGAGTAGAAGTTTGGATGCTGTTCTCGAACGGATCGCACAGCGAGAAACAGCAACGCTCTGCGGATCGCAACGCTGCCTTTTTGTTCCAGCCAAAGTCCCTAGAGTTCTCCTTGGGAATTCAACTGCCAAATGTCTGGTTCGATCACAGAACCACAATTTCACGCACATAGTCGCTGCCACCGCGCGAAACCGTTCTGGCTGCTTGCACCCGTGACCACGAGGGAGAGGATGCGATGGCGTCGTTGGTACGGGAAGACCTTTTTTCCCAGTACGAGGCGCGCCTGGGTGCTTGACTCACGCTGCTCGCCGATTACCGATTTCATGGCCCGTGCCTCCGAAGTGTCTTCTTTCTTGTCTCGGCTGGCTCTATTCCCCAGAATCGCCCGTGCGGGGATGGCTCCTCGTTTTCGCTTAAGTCCCTCAGAGTTTAAGGGCAGCGGCTGACGCTCTATTATATGATGATTTGCACGTGATACGAGCCGATAGGGACGAAGTCTTGGGTGATGATGGGATTGACGACGGAAATGCGCTAATTTAGCACCGATGTCCGAGCTAGGGTATGCCGGGTCCGCAACCCGGTGACAACAGCACGAAGGGGTGCGAAGAATTGTGAACGGCGTGATGGTTCGAGGACTGAAATTTTCTAACACAGTAGTCCGCTTAGAATCAGACGCCCTATCATTCCTAGAAATAAACGGAAGAATGGTAAGCCATTTGGCTTTAAGAAGCGTTTGCTCGTGGTATTAAAATTCGTTGTACGAAGTATTTGCGCCAAATTCTGAAACAATCCCAGGACTGCACAGAATACCTTTGTCGTAAAATTTGGAGAAAATGTAGTGGTCTTTTCAATTACCCTTTTTTATAATTTCGACTTGAGTGCGTGTTTGCCCTGTTTCTTGTTTGAAAAGAAATCGCAAATGCTTGGACCTCTAAACCTACGAATCCGGTATACAACGTAGGTGTGATCAGCTTCCTCACTTAGCCATGTAGACAAGAAAGGATGGAAATGGTACAAAAACCGAAGCACGGACCTTTTTCTGGAGTTAGCAGCAGTGGAGGGAGGGTTAGATTTGCAGAAAGAAAACTCAAAACAGGTGCCTAAAATCCCAGACGCCTCAAAAAAAAATTGCGGGGAAGCGATATCAGTGTAATAGGTCCTTAGACAGCGTTTCTTCATTTTTACGACTACGGTGGATAAATGTGGCAAAACTACAGGGAAAACCTTTACGGTGCTCTGAAGCTTGACTGTGAATAAAATTAGCGGGGAAGAAGGCGAGGACGCTGATTCCAAACCGATTCTGCTGTGTCTGCTCGTTTCTTTGGCGGTTGCGCGCTTTGGTGTGCCCGATCAGCTTCTCTTTGAACAGAAGTAGCCGAGGAGAAGGCGAAGCGCCGCAGAGGAGAATAGGAAATACAGGGGACCCCGCGGACATCGTGATATGGCAGAAGCGGCTTCAGAAAAACTGTCTTACGGGCATCTCCTGAACACGGAGAAAAGAATCCCCGCGAGAGGCCCCGACGTCCCTTTTTTTGTGACGCCATTTCTGGCACGTCAGAACGTTCACTGACCCGACTACCCTTTACCATTCTATTCTGCTGCCCCTCGCCTTCTGCGCGGGTACTTCCGTTAAAACAGCAGCTGATAAGGCACGTCTGGGTGCGCCGGCATCAAAGAAACCTGTTGATGCCGCGAGTTTTGTTGTAAATCCGCGTACTGGTCATTCTAGACGCTAATTTAATTCACATCCATAGCTGTGTGAGAAATGGGCAAAAACTGTCTGGGGCATTTACCCAAAGTTAAACGCCATAGCTGCAACGAATTATGCAAAGCTGCTTGTGGGTGGGCGTCCATAAAATGACGTAACTTCCTCCACATCCTCTGTAAGGTATTGGAGATGCTGAGGACCTCTCACGAGTCTCCCGAGTGTTCTTTTTTTCATGAGTGAGATGAAGCGCGCCATCTAGGCTGTAAAGGAGGAAGCAACAGCTTAGAAGCGCGTGCGAGAAGCGGCGCTACAGTCTCGCTGGAGCATCTAGCGTCGTCACCAAAATCGATCGCGCGTTTCGGGCGCTTCTGTGTTTTGGACGAGAACTCATCACAGGGTTGCTGCTCGCTGTAATGTGTGCGCCGTCATGAGAAAAACCCCAATTACAGTTACTCCCTCAGTTTACCGCGCACGTGAGCACGCGCCTCACGAGGAGCACCCGGCCCCTCCAGGCTGTGGCGTGGCGCTCGCAAAAATACCAAAACAGTTTACGTGCATCAACGACTAAAAGAGGGGGGAAGGGGGGGCAGAAGACAGGTCGCGCTACAGACCCCCAGAGCTGTTTAGTTCGCGAAGCCGGTTGCCTCGGCTCTAGCGCGTGCATGCGTTCCACTTTAAATGTGAAAGCCTGCGGCCAAAACGATCTGCGTCCACCAGTCATGACTGAAAAAGACGGGGATATGACGATAACTACTACTACTACCGAAGTCACAAGTGACGACGGAACATGTATATAAAGAATGTCAAACCTAATGCACTGCGTGGTAATGTGTCTCGCAGGGCTTGTATAGACAAATATCGTCCAGCTACGCTTGGTTATAAGCATTGGGCGACTTAGTGCACGCGTTGCCAATTGTTTTTGCGTGTAACAAGGTTTGCTACCACTAAGTACTCTCTGTTCACTTTGCTAGTCTTCCTCGGGCGCTCTATTTTCTCTGCAGGATAAGAACTGCAGTGTTAGTACATAGGGACAGGGTGGCCGTTGTATGGCACCACCATCGCTGCAGCGAACAGCGCCGCCCCGCTCGTCAGTGGAATGCGGGGGCGGTCAGCGCAGCGATGTTGTGCATGGCTTTCTGTCGTTCTGCTCGGTGCGGTTTGCAATGCGTAGATAAGTACAGGGGCTTTTTAAAGACGATAGTCTTTCTTGGGCTACTTAAACCCAGAACTTTTGGTCTGTCTGTATGTCTGTCTGTCCGTCTGGCTGTCTGTAACTCGATTCATCCACCCGGCCAAAGTTAAATGCTTACTGCACATTAATAGTCTTATATACTCACAGCCAAATGTAAACGTCTAAAGCCTGGTTTATGTGTTCATACTTCCCAACTTTGTTGAACAAGAACAAGACATTACGCAAATATAAGACAGGTAATTGGTACACACGGGATATTTACAGTACTCCATTATTAAAAAATTCATAGATGCTTGGTTTTTCGATAAAAAATGATATTCTACATCTACTGAAGAAAACCGCCGCCCCCTGGCGACGTATGAAAAATCACGCGGCAAGAGCAACGAAAGGTTCCACTAGCTAGGTTCTGAGTTCTGCTTCGAACGCACGTGGAGCATGGCCACGCGGTTCTATAAACCTTGTAGTCGGCCGCCTCCATTCACGCGCGTCTCCGCGGTACTGCAGCGCTGGCATCGAGGAACCCGGCTGTAGCAGTGGAACGCGGTAAATTCAAATCGCCTTGCGCAAACCTTTAGTGTGCTAACCTTGGGATGAGCACGACGGTACAGGAACAGCATGAAAGGTGGGCGGGAAAGCAAAGGGGGGCATTTCCTTGGCAAATGTCTACAAAGACTATCGTCTTTTGACGACATGTGCAACGAAAGGAGCAGATACGCGGCCAATTTTATTTCAGATCGGTAAATCTTGATCGTGGATGTGACCTTTACGAGGCATGCCATGTGCGTTATTTACGCCCATACTCAGTATTTACAAATAGCTGACGACACTCAATGCGGCAAGCTGGAAGTCAAGCTGGAAGTGAAAGTCCTTTCCTTCATGCAATTTTTTTTTATGCCTGCATGCAGTTTGGCGTATCGAGGAATATATTGCAGGTAAATGCTCCCACAAAGCCCCTGTGTGCAACCGATTCAGGAATGCTGCGGCGCTAGCCTTTGGCAGTTGATGACGAAACAGCGTCGTGCACAAGAGAAAGACAAAGTTGGGGGGGGGGGGGGGTGCCTTCCAAGATTTACCTCAAAACAGAAATTGGGATGGACGACGCTTCCGTAACTTCATTAAATACGGCTGAAACGTGTTTAATTTCACAGAAATGCTCTTACTACAGTCATCGGGAATTGCTTACAGAATAAATACCGCATGATAGAACCTTATTGCTTGTCGTGGAGAAGCATTTTCTTACAAGAATTGCAATGGTTGCTGGCTAGTATTGGTTAATGCTTTTTCAAAAACCAATTCCTGCGTGGCTGAAGGACGTTAGACAGGAGGGTGCCGAAAACCTGTACTCAGTTTCACAACTGAATGCTGCGGTCGTTTTACAAGCTGCCACGTACCCTTGAAAAATCATGCACTTCTCCTTCTAACGACGATGATGGTTCCTCTCAAAACTTTTTCGCGCGGATTTCATTGGTTGCCTTCTGGATTTAAACTTTGACTACTTGAGCTTCGAATTTGATCAGCACACCCTTTGGTCTTTTGATCGCAGCGTCTTTGACCAATTCCCATTCGATTTCACGCGAACAAAGGTTTGCGTTCAACTATGGTAATCATTAGATGGACGGCTAGATGATTTTGCTGTTTAATTTTGAACTTCCATGCACGCCTCTCCAAAGCTAAATTTTTCCAGCGTGTCGGAAATGTGTCTGTTCTGGAGGACTCGGGCTTATGCACCCATATATTAGGCAAATAATTGCGCGTTTTTGGCGTTTTCACAAGGCATTACACGATTTTTTTAGATACTCTGTAAAGAATACTTAAGCATTAAAAAACACCGGCTGACGTTAATACTGCCACATTTTTAAATATCGGTGCCAGCATTTATTCCACGCAGGTGGTAAAACGGGAAGAGGAGGATGGATGGTTTGTAGCTTGGGCAGTTGGGTGGGTGAAAAACTTTGGCTGATAAAATGACCAGCACAAACGTGGGAGTTCCACTTCTGCATTAAGGCTCCCATGCTGTCACAGTGTCGCTCAACAAAACCGAAGGCACAAAGCTCACGGTTACAGGAAGAAAGTGTAAACTACCGCAACATTTCTACGGCTACACGGTAATCCATCTCGTACGCAAGCGCCTTCCTCTTCAAAGCACACGTATCGAGGTATCCCAGCGCTAAGGCTGGAGGGGAAATCGTAGTCATTGAAGCCAGCGAAGATAATTGTAAGTGGTAGAAATGAATACTAATATTCATAACAGTTTTATTCCTACTCAGATCGCGCGGAGCCATGCGCAGAGCGCTGCAAAACACGCTCATGGCAGTGTAGCCCGTTCCCAAACTTAGAAGCGTCAAGTTTATGTAGCCGTTAGTGCATTTAAGAAGAAACGAATACTAATAATAGTAGTTTTATTCGTAATCAGAACGGGTGGAGCCGAGCGTATATCGCTGCAAAAAGCGCTCATGCCATTGTAGCGGATACCCAGCTTTAGAAGCGTCCGACAAGTTTGCGTAGCCGTTACTGCATCCAAGAACCCAACACATCTGTCTAGACTTCGTTTCATCTCACATGTCCGGAGACAACACCACCAAAACATTCAAAGCACCGAAGCAAACACGACAAAAACAACAGGAGCCTGTGTAGTCCAATGCACCGGCTCATTCCACTGACGAGGGGAGCGCCGAGTGGTGGCGCCACTCGTCCAGCTGCCCGGTCCCTATTGGCCTCCAGGACATACCGTGGCGCCACCTACGAGTGACGTCACTTGTAGGACGCTGAATCGTGTCGTCGTCTGCCACAACACATTTCCCGTGCGTCCGCGGAAGCGTGTTTTTTTTTTGTTGTTGTTGTTGTGGCCACCGTCTCGCCCGCTCCTTGTGAATTTGATGCAAATTACCAAAAACGTTGTCTGTAAACCAAATAATTCGGGCAAGCAATCAGCGACTCGCTTGTTCACGGCGACACCGCCGCGTTTAGGTAGCTGCTACCATCGCGACCCACAGCTCTTACATACGCAGCCAGCTAACGCCAAGGACGATGCAACTGATGCCGAGAAAAGTACGCTGTAAATTCATTATGAAATACTTGTGACGGGACATGTGTGTGCAGGCAAACACCTTGTAACAGCGACGGAAACGCGTCGCTCACTTATGATCTCACCGCGCGAACTGCTCGTATTGCCTGGTAAATGAATGCGCGAGAACGGTGATCAGATTGCTTCGCCGCACATGTTTAAAAGTATTGTTATGGTCTGCAGTTTGGCTTAGTCAGTGCCTGTTTCCCCTACGATGTTTTTATGGTCCTGCCCGGATTTGATTAACGATCACTGCCGTAGCCTGTACTCTGCGCGTCTGCTGATTACTTTCGCGACTTGTCCGCAATATATGATCGGTATGAACGCGAGTTTTTAACGTCTTCGAGCGGACTCGGACAAGGCTATATTTAGTTTCTATTAGGCGCTCGGCGTCGTAATTTATAATTGCAGCGTGTTTTGTATATTTACAGTGAGCCGGCCAGCATCAATTTCAAAACTCACGACTGCTCACAGAAGGCGAGGCTGCGTACGAGGCGAAACACATCGTTAATGATTTCGGGTAATGGGGAGATTTAGAATAGGAGAGCCGAGCGTTGGGGGCCCCAAGAAGTTAGAGGAACCGAAACGCAACACGCGCGTGCGCGACAGGAGGGCCTTCTCCAACAGCTCGCAGCCGGCTTCGTATGCACGTATCGGATGTTGGGAACTTTAGCCTTGGCGTCGCAGCAGATATTTCATCGGCGTTAGAGTTGAGAGTGACAGTCTCTAACAGAACGTTTCACCGCGCTGGGAACTCTGTAACCACGGTAATTTCCGTTGAAGCGATCAACGATCACGATACCTGCTCGGCCTCGGCCGATTCTTGCGCGCAAGCATAGCCATCCTTCGGCCGCTCGCCGCACCGTGCGTGAACGGGCAGGCGCTGCCGGGACCGACCTCCGCGGCCGTTCGGCGTAAATCGCGGCAGATATTTGAGCATCGCTTTGAAAACCACAGCTGATGACACTACCTATCAGAATTTTTCATCACACTAACATCCACTTTCAGCAATCTGGAACTTCTTTTCCACGACTTGTGTGATTTTAAAAAGCGGCGACAAGTTGATACCGCGACCTGCGTCGGTTCGAGCCGTTCCGTCGGCTGTGCGGGGAGGCACGGCGGGTGCGTGTGCTTCTGCGAGCAGTTTACGCTTCACGATTTTCTGCTTTATACATTTCTTGCAAACAAGGGAAATCTAGAAACTTCACTCGGCGATCGTCGTAGTCCACATTGTTGATCGGGGAAATGCGCTTCCGTCGCATGGGTAATACACCACCACGGTCATGGTGTTTGCGGATAATCTACCACAGTTGATACGGTTATACAGTCACCATTAAGTCGAACTGCGCTTGACGCCCTGAGAATTAACTTCAAACAAAGGAAATTAACACGAAAATACTTTGAGAACGCGCTTCCTAAGTGAAGTGCCACGCGCTGCAAGCCAACTACGCAGCAAGATAGGAACGGCGATCCTACAAGTGACGTCAAAACGATCGCAGCGCCGGCCTCTCCAGTGGTGGGCCTCGCGGCCAATACGTACCCGTCTCTCTTTCCGTTTAGACAGCCCTTTAGAGGTGAGGTTTTGGCCTACATCAGCGCCCGTTATTAACCACAATAAGACGAGGCTATCTCCACAAGGTCACCAACCGTGCCTACGACGTGTTTTATTAATTTTCTCATCGCGAAATCTTTTTTATCTCATCCCTCCATCTCCTTCAGTGCATCCTTTCCTGCACGTTGATTTCGGTTTGTTTTATACCTGCTACACCTTTTGCTGGCTATAGTTACCTGTAACTGTCATTTGGTGCTCCCCTGACCGCTATTTTATCTTTTGGGGGGGATGGCGTGCCATTTGGGCTATATCAGTAGGCCCTATCGCGAGTGTCGGGCGCCGAAGAGTATTTCCGTTGGAGGTGTCGAACTAAGATTTCCATTGGCCTCGGTTGTACTCAGTATGCATGTGGTTCGGAATGGGTGCCGCCTTAATATTAGCCCGGACGCGTTTTTGGGCTTGGGCGTAGGGCAGCCTAATACCGCGTGGACACTTCGGCAGTCGGGGTGAGTAACAGGCCTGGCCAGTTCTCTAGTGGGTTGCGGCTCCAGGAGCTCGAAGAGGCTGTTGTGGAATTCCAACTGAAGCGTTTTTGTGCGTGTGTGTGTGTGGGGGGGGGGGGGGGGGTGTACGCTGGCAGGACCAGGGCATCTTTGTACGCCCGACAGATGAGTGCATCCATCCTAGATTGTGATTGGGATTTGCGTCAAACGTAGGGGCTGCTGTATGTGAGGCTGCTACGGTGCATATGCATGGCGTAAACATGGCGGCAAATGTCTTGTTTCTTTCATATGTTTTCTTTTCTGCATACAGCTTCGCCGGATGAGGTGGACGAGTTGCGATATGATGACCTGCACTGGATCCTCGTGGTCACCGACACCAAGGGCACCATACCCAAAATGGGTTCCTACCTTTATCTCCTGTCAACCACGGCCGAGGCTACCGCCTGTGCCTTCGCAGCTTTCTATCACGCGCCCACCACTTACTACCTAACAATTACCGCCGATTGCCAGAAAGTCAGCCTCCCCTGCCACTTCCTTAGCACAGTACTCTGAGCGGGGGTTAAAGGTGCCATGAAGTCAAAAAGCAAGTTTGTTTTATGCAAAAGAAGTGGTCTTTTTCTAGTGACCCCAGTGCTAGTACGACAACAAACGATGTTTATTCATTGAGAAATTCAACAATTTAAGGCAAACTTTTTATTCTCAAGCTAAATCGTGCGTTCCGTGACATTAGCGATGACGTATACAGAGCGGGTAGTTCAAACAATTGCTATTACGGTGACAAGGGCTGCAGCGATCGTCCAAACGTGTTTTGTTGCCAAGTTTACCGTGCGCCCTCCCAGCTGGCGCCACAATACTGCTCAGTACCGCTGTCGCGCTCACTTCGAGTTTGACCGGATTTGTCCCTGGCTAATTTTTTCTACGGTTGGCAGTAATCGTTTCGTAAAACATTGGGTATGCTTGACAAACAGAGTCCCTGAAAACAATGTCGCTTATGCCAATTGGCCAGTGTAATCTGAACGCGCCGGATGGCTGTGAAGCTACGACTTGCTACGAACGGCATAGCGCGCAGTAGGAACTGGTGCATCTAAACTTACGTGTGTGTTCTTAAGTTCTATTGATTACCCCACCATTCTCACTCCTGTAACAAATCCGCATTAAATTTAAACACAAATAGCACGTTCTGCAAGCTTGTAAGCCTTGCCAAACCTGCGTTTGCTTTAGCCGGGCTCCGCCAATCGCACAGCTGCCCTGAATTCGTGATAGGTTCTAGCGTGGGAATCGCATGGCGATTATATTTTTTCCTAATTATGAAGCTCATATGAGTGAAGTTCGCGTTTAAAGTTGTGTGAGTGTTATTCTGACGAGGCAACCTTTCGAATGACCAAACTTGCTGTTTTTCTTCATGGCTTCTTTAAGATCATTTAATTCATCACATCGCATCAACCCCAGCACATTATTTTCGCCCTTGGAAATGAATAAGCAGCTGCGACCAGCCAGCTATATTTCCTGGCATTTCCTACTGGTCCGGGCGGCCCGGCTATTGTGAGCGACCCTCTCCATCCTCTGTCGCTTACTTTACCAAAATCATATCCCACTATCGTGATTGATTGATTAATTGATTGCTAGTGGCATCCCATTTAAAACGAAGTGACGACGTGTCATCTTACGCAGAAAAACTAATAAATGTATGAGTTATACTCTCCGTTTAATATTAACACTCAAAATACTTTCGTTCCCTGTTACAGGAGGTAGCTGTTCTAGGCATCATACCCCGCTCTGCTTTTCGTCCACCAGCACCCTAATCTTCTTTCAATCGCCTCGAAAGCCTTGAAGTTACCTCCCTCTGTTCTACCCTTAAATCCTCGGGATTCTGGAAGCCGAATATTTCCGTCTTGAAGAACCTCTAATCGAGGCCGTCCAGCGGGTCATCACGGCACTGGCTCTGCTAGCGGGGCTAGCGGGGCTCCAGACGCGGTTGGGGTAAGGAAGACGACGTAGGCCACGTCTGAAGTCTCGATGCAGACTTTACTGCGGGATCAATAACCTTTTTTTTTTGCAGTCCAGTACAATTGAAGAACACACGAACCCCCGCCCCCTTGCACCCTGCCCCACCCGAGCTTCTATGTCAAAAAATCCCAAATCTGCTACCCACTACAAACAGACACGCACTGCAACATCCCTATTCCCGCCCACTATTCCCCTCACGCTACACGTATAGCTCCCCGGACTGGCAAATGGCTACCAGAATTGACCACGTCTTCTTCCTCTGCCCCCAACACTGCGTTTTTCTCTTTTCCAATACCCGCAGCAGTAAGAAAGTGCACTGACCAGATTGCACTTGCAGGAGCAACGCAGCCTGATCCAGTGGGTCACCTGAGCAGAAGCGGCGCACGGCCTCCTGAAGTCTGAAGTAAGGAGGCCTCCAACCTGTTATTTTTATTTTTTTATTTTAGATTTATCAAACGGTTTACCTATTCCCGCACCGATCTTGTGGCAATGTCTCCACTGGTGTTGTGGTTCCTACTCGACACTCCTGATTTATCCCTTGTGCAACTCGCAGTTTGGCAATACGTAGTAAGCTTAACTTGCAATGACTTTCAGCTGCCCTCTGTGTTCTTTTGAGGTTGCTCAAGATACCAACTGGCAGCTATTACGCCGCTGATCGTCCAGCAGGGCGAAATATCCAATAGTGGACCTTTGGTATCGTTGGAAATTCAGATTCGATTGGATATTTGCTCTCGTTAAGTCTTTTGTATAGTTGGATCTTCGGTCTGGATTAATGTTTCGCCACGTTTCACATTTCAGGCTTGATTGAATCTTGCGTCTCGGTGCATCGTTCGCCTCTTTCGACATTCAGTGTCGCCGACATTCCTCTCGTACATCCGGGAAAGCCTAGCCACCTGATTCTAAGGTGCAGCTTAAACATGACCAGCATAGCTGAGCGGACGCAAAGCTTGCAAGATGCTAATCCCGCATGTCCTAACGTTTGGCTACATGGTCAATGTGACGAGAACGTACAACCTCCGAATTTGCAGCTACTCCCGCCAGAAGTCATTGGACCCGCAAAGCTTGAACGCCACCGTCGGCGTCGCAAGTGCCGTCTACGAAGACAGTTTTGTGCGGGGGCACGACAGCAAGAATTTCACTTGAACCGCCTGCTTCAGCGCTGCCAACGGAGGAGACCCGTGTGCTGGATCCGCCATTGTTTTTAAGCTCATTGCAACCTGATTTCGACTTCCCCAACACGAAAACGCCGCAGTCGCTATCGGCATCACCTACCGGTTCCGCGTCAAGCATGCGAACCGACGCTGCGCTCGACGCCGTTCCCTCCACTCCAACTTCAACGCTGCTGCTTTCTTCAACGCAGTCGTGCTGTTTTTACACCGGCACACTCACGATGTGGAACGCTGCACTTGCAGCGCCCACCCTTCCAGACCCGTCTCCCCCTCAGCATTAATTTGCACACCCGCGGCAGCCAGACATCGGTAAAGTTAGTTGCTCATGTTCTTGTTAGTTAGTTGCTCATGTTCTCGTTTTCATTTGGCGCGCTCCGCGGTAGGCGGGGAGCCCTGTAGCGGCCACTTCGTCGTCGACCGCAAGCGCCCACTATCATCACCATGGGCCGCTGTGCCAGCGTCAGAAGCGCATGTCCTCGACACGCACGACGAGCCACGCGACAGAGAACACTTTTCAGTTCCCGTCTTGCAGTCTCAACCCGCAGCAGTGGAGGTTTCTATTGATAATATCTTCCCAAAACATGCTAAGTTTCTTCCAACCAACTTAATTAAAAACATTCTCCTGGCTCACCAGTCTGAATGCCCATCGCATGTGGTTATTGCAACCGACGCCTGGGGGAAAAATGAGAAGGTTGGGGTGGGTATCTTCTCTCCGGCATTCAATTGGTCTTTTTCATTGCCTCTACCAGCTTATATTCCCATATTTTATATAGAATATCTGGCTATTCTTCTTGCCATCCTGAAACTTGATTCGGGGCAATCTTCAGTGATGATACTCACTGATTCCCTTTCCGTGTGCATGGTCCTTACCTCGGAAACTGTCAGTCCCATGCTTATTAAAACTTTTTACTCCTGCATTCCCACTTATGTGCGGGAAATGAGGCTTGTTTGGCTGCCTGGCCACTGTGGATTAGCCCTTAATGAAGACGGCAATGCATTAGCAAAAGTGGCATTGGCTTTACCAATTGTGGAGGTGCTTCCTCCCTTCGCTTGCGTGTTGCTAGCCCGTTATCCCCAATATCTGTTGGCCCAGGACGTGTCTGATCGAGGGCTGCACACTTCTCCGGAACTACAACATCTCAGGTCTCGTTGGAAAAGAAGCCTCTGCCAAACACGCTTGCGCGATGTTTCGCTGACCTCGTATCGTTGTGGTGTTCCCCCATTCAATGGGTACCTACACCGGGCAAATTTAACACCCTCACCGTTGCGCCACTTCTGCCATTAAATTGAATCGGATGCATCATTTCTTCCTTTTTTACCGCCGATTCCATCATCACCGAAGAAGGCTGCTGGAGGCTCCCTTGCGGCGCCTTGGAATGCCACTAACGTTGCCAGTGATTTTGTCTTTTGGGGGCACGAAGCTAGGCCACTGCCATGTGGATGTTTGTCACGCCATTCATTCCTTCATTTCAGAGACCGCTCGTCTGCCGTGATAAAATGATTCCGGTCAGGCTGTCTAATTCCGCTTTATTTTTCTATTTCTCTCTTCAATGTACACACTAGATTCTTTCTTCGACTGTACTATTTTGCTTTATCTGGTTTTTTTAATTTAAAACAAATCTTCTTTGCCAATCCCCCTGAGTGGGTATGCGCCACTATATGGGCCACCACCACCACTACCACCACCCAGGCTCTGCGCTGCTCGGCCGCATGCTACGGGCGCTCCCCGGATCGCAGGCTCATGCTGCCATCCAAACCCATCTCAAAATAAATGTAGGGTCAGCCGCACGACATCATCGGCGCCTATAAAAGATTCACTTGAGTCTCAATATCCAAACAAAACAAAATATGCATAGAGAGAGAAAGGAGATGCAATTTAGTCTGAATATCCACCCAGGCGTGTTTTTCCACCCAGGGGGATGTTTTTTTATATCAGTAATAATGGTGGGACAAACAGTGGAAGTTACGAAAGCCCACCTAAACATAGAAGTACCGATGCGTACTGCTGTCACTACTCCGCGCACTATGCTTCGTTTAGATGCACAGCACTGCGGGGCTTTCGGGTTGTCTCAGAGGACACTGGCTGAGAGACGCAAGTGACTGTGTCTTACTTGGTCATTTGATAACAGTGCTTTACCTCGCGTCTGAAGATATTTTAACAGCGAAGCTGTTTATCAAATTGTTAGGGAATTCTGTGCGCAGTTAAAAATGCCAAGAAAATGTCGAGCGCACGTGACAGCATGCCGCACGTGACAGGGCACGTGACAGATAGACTGCCCGGCAGGCTAAAAAACCAAAAAAATGCCGAGTGCTTGTGCGTGCCTACTTCGCGGCGGCTGCCCAGAGCCTCGGCACACATTTGTCAAGCCAAGCGTACCCGCTTACGTAGATTGGACAAGATTACGGCGATCGCCCGGTTCACATGATTTGATTGCACAGTTCGCAAGTGTAACTCGTGGTCATCGAGGGCCCTCTAATTATCCGCTCCATCATAACCGGCGGACGCGCAACAATGAGCGGTAGGAGTCGGGAAAGGCACACGCCCCGCTGCTCACTAATCTCAGGGAAAGGACCAGGGCCAAGGACATGGTCCCTGTGCGATTTACGGACGTATGCGAAGGTGGCGCAGTAGAGCTTTTTATGTTTCTAGAGCGTGTTTATACTTTCCACCGATACAAACGAACACTCCTCCATCTGCACAATTCCTGGATGCATTTGACAGCATTTGAAATGTTTATGCGGTGTGTCCTACAGGTATAGCCTTAAAACGAGGACATAAATTATTTGCCGTCGGCATATGTCACCCGTCTAAATGTGGTCACTGTCGTGGGGAAGAGCAGGAGGAAAAATTTTATTGTGAGCCTAGTGATGTGGGAGTGGCTCCACAGTACAGGACACCAAGGGACGACCTTGCTGTCTCAGCCCTGGACACCAGGAGTTGCTGAGCATCCAAGCCGGCGCTGGTCGTCAGGTTCTCCGACAGCTCAGGGAGGGGAAGGGAAGTGGGTAAACGTGGGAGGGCTGGGTTGTGTGCGCACCCCAAGATCATGTGTATGAGGGTACATGGGTTAGGGCAGAATTTGCATGTTGCAGGGTACTGGGTGGAGTAAATCCGATGTAGCCCAGTTGGGTGAGGAAAGATGCTTGTTTGAAGCCTCCGGGGTATTACGTCTTCTGTTTTAGTAAGCTGAGGCTGAGGAGGGGGAAAATGCGGTCTTGATGTGCGGTAATGTTGGGTGATGTCTTGAAATGTGAGCAGGGGATCGAGATTTGGTTGGTTGGTTGGTTGGATCCGGAACGAAAATGGCGCGTACCCACTCTGGAGGATTGGCCAAGTCTTATTTCTCCAGCCTTCCACCACTAGTGCAAGCTGCGCTATTTTTTTTATTTCATTGATTCATTCATTTTTGTTTGCTTGTTATGACATCGTTAACGTAATTCAACCTTCAACGACAAGGTAGAGGGCGCAGTATTATATCGGTGTTCATGGTTACTTTAGTTATTAAGAGCACATCTATAGGCTAAGGAAGAGACAGTTGTGCGTAATACAAGGGCGTAGTAAAAGTTTCGCGCGCCGGTCTTTGCAACGCCCCGAGGTACTTTTCACGCCGTTACTACCGGGCGCTTGACTATTGTGGGCGGCCTGAAACACCCTACAGAAGAATTCAAGCTTACCCACCCCCATCTCGTCGCAAATATTTCCCCTGGGGTTTTAGCAGTAATGGATGAATATGAATCACAAAGCCCCGTCTTAGAGTCATGATAAAAAAAAAATGAATCGACAGGGTGCGTCTTAGATCCTCCATCTAATACGGTGAGAGCACGCCCTGTAGCTCTGGAATGGAAGACGGAAAACAACCATTATGTCGAAAGGGGGCATACCGGACTCCACTCTCACTTTTCAAGTGGATATCTCGACCTGGGCGAACTTGTTTGGTTTTCTAGATGGCTAAAAATCAATGTCAGACGAAATCAGGGCCTTCAAGCTCCATCCGCGTACTGTGACAGGACGAGTACAGCACAGGATTTACTTGGGAAGAAGGGCAGTATACTGAAAACGCGAGATATTTAGTAACCTCTCAGACTAACAGCGTACGAACACAGACACTGGCGTAAGAAAAAGACAGGATGACGCTGTATTCCTTTTCACCCTTTTACGCTGTTATTCGAAGATGTTCAACCAATACCAACTCGCCCAAAAGTCGATCGTTCTATATTTAGGAGCCGTTAGGATTCTACACAGGCTGTTCAAAATTATCTTGATGGTGTACGAGGTGCGGTCCCGTAGCAAACAAATGAATGCTTCTGATTAATTAAGCAAATGATCGCTTCTGATTCCAAGCTACGCCTGTTTTATCCTATACGCCCACGTGGTCTCATTCCAAGCTACGCCTGTTTTATCCTATAAGCCCACGTGCGACGTGAAGAATCTTGTGTTCGTGTTTATGATTGTACCTTTTTCCGTGCATACACTGAGTCAAGCCAGTAAGTGCAAATGTCTCACAGACTAACCCACACTAATGCACACGATAACAGGTACCAACACACTACCTGTTTGCGTGCATGCGTGCGGAATAATAACAACTTTCCCGAGCTGAATCGCCCAGCGAGCGTTCAAATGATGACTCGAAAATAAGAAACTTCGTGACTTTATTATTTATGCTAACCATCGGCATGGCGGTCACAATTGTGTAACTGAATTACTGCATTCGTGTAGCTTTATAATATAGCAGCATGTAAGTGAGAAACACACTTCGTGCTGTTTTATTTAAAAAAAAAAGCGTTAAATTTCTTGTGTGGCGAAGGCAGGTCCTTAGACAAGGCAATGCGGTAGAGTGCACGGGGTTGCGGGTATGATTCCTTCCAGGGGCAGCGGTCTTTCTAAAGAGCGGCAAAAAGACCGCCGTCTTTTTCGGATGAAGCCCGAAAACCAAAAACGCCCATTGCTATAGATATGAGGGAACGTTAAAGATCCTTAAGATGAACATATAATCCGCAGTCCTTCAAAAGGGCCCAGCCTAAAACGTGGGAGTAGTGTTTGGCCGGAAATCGCGTGTTTTAACACGTGTTTAACACATTGAAAATGTCACTTGTGAGATCAATGGCGCATTGAGTAAACATAGTAGCCTTCTACTCAACACTAATGAACGGGTGCACTTGAAACGATGGAGAGAACAAGACGAAGTACCGATCACTAATGATGCACGAATCGGTCTGTTCCATCTGCTAGCAATTCGGCTGCTTTTTTTCTCTACGAATGAAGCCCCATGAAGTCCACCCTTAAGCACGCTTAGTAGTACACAGGGCAGGGCGATAAGATAGCACATGCCGGGCTTTCAATCCAACGAAATGGACGAAAAATCTAGCACTTAATGTCTGAGGGTACTTAGGGAAGTCGTAGCTTTCGACGAGGATTTCCGTACGCTCTTTATGATGTGCCTGCAGTGTGAGCAGTCAGTGCACGCTAAAAAACTCAGATGAATTGAAATACGATAAACGAAACTTCCAGATTTTTCAATAAAATTTGATAGACCGGGAGCTTCTGGTACAGGAATTTCACAGGCACCGCGAAATGTATAAAAATGGAGCCTTGCATACCATAAAAAACTATAGGAAGATGTGTTTCATTTAGTGTGAGAAATATTGACAAAACTCAGTCTAACCTACCATTATAGACGTAATCTTGCGAAAATATCAACCGGGTGGATCTTGAAGCCAACATTGGTCCTTTTGTATTCTTGATCCTTTCGTCTCGCTTGTTTAATTTCGTACCGTCGTTTGTTTCGCAGGACATTCAGGCTGGATCAAATATCTTTCGTCTCGTTGGATATTCAGGATCGATTATATATTTGACCGCGGTAGATTTTTCGCATTGTTCGTCATTTCACCTCGCATAATATATGAGTCTAATAAGAACTTCAATCTCATTGGATATTTCGTCTCCTTCCATCTTCAGGCCACAAGCTAGTGAACACCGACTCTACCCAGTTATTCCTGGAATATTCTACTTCCTCTGAAAACGAGCTGGAGCTGTTTATTATCATTTTCTGTGCCTCCCATATCCGCACCATTGCATAAGAGTTCGCCTTCAGGTTCCCCTCTTGTGGAGTTGATGATTTCTTAAGTTAGTATTTTTTCTTTGCTTTCTTCTTCAATTGTACCAGTACCCAAACTTACTCCCTTTGGAGGTTCTTGAATGGTAGTTATTAAGAGGGGTAAAATTCTGTTGGAGCCGTACTGAGGCTTATAAATTTTGTGGCGGCAGATTTTATGATTGGTTACAGAAAACAAAAGTGCGTGGCCCGGCATCAAGGCGCAAAGTGAAAATAGTGTGGGTTCGTAAGGCCTCTTTTTATGTACATAATGTTACAATGACATCTGAAAAAGAAGAAACATCCCCCTCGCGAGGGGCACGTTCAAATGCAGAGCATTTCTGCGGGGGGGCGCGCCTGCAAGTCGTATGGATTACGTATTGGTTGTTGTTGTTGTAATTGTTGTTTTCCAGCGTAGACATTGTCGATGAAGTCGATGGTGGAACGTGCCGTGAACCCCCTGCCGCGGCAATGACGCAACGTGGAGCGGCTATGACGCAACGTGGCGCGGCTATGACGCAACACAATCCAACACAATCCACTTTAATCCAATCCAATCCAAATCCAAGCCAATCCAAGCCAATCCAATCGAACCCAATCCAATGCCCCTCGCGAGAGAGTGTTATAGCGCCGAAATCGCCACCACGCGAACGCGTGATGCTGACGTCACGATCACGCCACAGATGTTAGCGACCGAAGCGCGCGCGAACGACATATGTGGTTTAAGCGCGAACCGACCGCGGCGAGAAGCGCGATGCGAGCGCCCCACCTGTTCTTGCGCGCGATCCTAACGCGGCGAAAGAGGGTGTTGCGCACGTCCCCATCTGTTGTGCGCCTGAACCGAACGCGGCGAGAGAGGGCGTTGCGAGCGGAGAGAAGGCGAGGAGGACGCGGGGGAGAGGGCGCACCTCTGGCCGACGGTTGAATGAGTCAAGGATATAAGGCACGTTCGTACCCATCCGTTCTGTGTCGGCTTTGTGGCTCAGTTGGTAGAGTACCGTGCACCTTGCGTTCCGCCCGCAGAGTCGTAGGATCGAAACCTGGCGCCGGCAAGTATTTATATAGTGTAGGGGGAGCGATGCGGACGCGGACTACGGACGCCAACGCGGGTGACATCGTTAGTTACTGAAATGCTCCGCATTAAAAAAAAACAGGCGCCTGAAGGTAATAGTGCACTGTAGAAAGCTTTGAAAATTTAGCCCCTAAGGTCGCAGTGGCTCGTAAGGTCGAAGTGGCTCGTAGCTGCTTCGCAAGCGTTGCGTGGCATAGTCTTTTGGCCTCTTAGAGCGGCTGGGCTTTTAACCTGTATTTTCCCTATCTTGCATCACTGTCTAGGAACTTCACTGACATGCAAAACAGCCATACTAAAGAAAAGTGCGCGATACAGCGTCATTCGCAGTGGACAGCTATCAGCGCTTCGTTGTGAGGCTTATGAAAAGCAAATGTTATATATCGCCACTTTTTGGCGAGTGTGTTTACCTCGTTGTCTGTGATGTGTATCTAGGTCGATGTAAAAATACCCCCCTCACCGTTCAGAAAGCCATGGAGGGTATAAAACTGTTCGTCGTCCTTGTAAGCATGTGCGTAGCTCAGTTTGTAGAACAAAAATTAAATGCTGCACCGGCCCTCGCTACTTGGTTTCTGTCAGGAACACGAATTCCGCCACTGATCTGATGTTCATGGAATGAAACGTAAATTACAGAAGTTTGGCTCATAAGTTATCCGGTACAGTTTCACGGAAAATCTTAAACGCTCAATTGTGTTACTTATTGTCGGTGTTCGGTGACACTGAAGCTCTCTGGCAGCATCGGGACGTGTCCTTACGAATTTTTTTTTATTTGAGTAAAGGGGATGTGCGGCGTTTTCTCGAGATTAAACATGCACAGTGCCGTTCACTTTGATTTTATGACGTGTGTATATAAAAAATGCCCTGACATAACACAACTTTGGCTATACTTTCTTTCGCCCACGTATATGATAGCAGCACTATAATCGCTATAAGCTTATCTGGCAGTAGTTTACAAATTACTGAATATGGGATAAACTTAATTGAAACGTTACCTGAGATAGACTTTCGGGGGGCAACTACTTAGTGTGTGGGTAATAGTTCATTCGGAAGAAAACAGGTATCTACCAAGAAATATTCAAGAAAAAAGTTATACCGTTCCTCTACACCAAAGCAGAGATGCAGATTGGCAGGTCTTAGGCTTTATTGTCCTGAAAGTTCGGCCTATCGGGTCGTTGTTGCGTGGGTCATGTTGAATTTGGGGCTGTGGTTGGATTCTGAATGAAACTGAGGTTCGGAAATCTTGATTCGGGAATCTCGGATGGTGAAACATCAAATTATATAATGGATTGTTGAGGTCTTTCTTGCTGCGGTTTTCATGCTTGGTTTCTCAGAACAAAAACTTCAAAGAACACTTTACATTTTTTCTACATTGCTTATTCTTTGTGCACATTTTAGTTCTGGTGCGCCCGCTTTTATTCGAAGAGTGCAACTAAGCACAAAAGTGCCCCCCCCCCTCCTCCCTCCTCCTCTCCGTTTTGATATCAATTGTTGCAGCCTCCTGGACAGCGTCAAGCAGATTCTTCCGAGCGTGATCTCTCCTTGCGTAGCCAAAATCATCTGTGACTCCACTAAGACATAGTCCATTTTTTCATCCTCCCACAAATTCGCACAAATTCCCTTTATTTACTGTTTCAGATACTGCTTTCACGGTGTTCTCAACATGCTTCGGAATTATGTTTGCAATATTATTGCACGTAACGTCACTGCAAAGTGTATTTAAAGGGATAATAAATTGGCCATGCAGACGTAATACAGGTCGGTGTAATTCGAAAGATTTGCTGTTTTATAGTGCGCTGAGTGCTTGTTCGGCAGCGAACGATGCTTTATTCACTCAGGAATTAAACATTTGAAACCGAAATTTCAGTCCTCCCCCGGAAATGTTCGTTTTCGTGACGTCGACAATGACGTATCCAAAACAGGGCCTTAAAACTGAAGATAGGCGGCTGACCAGGGCTGCTACCACCTCACAGACGGCCATTTGGTTAACTTTATCGTCCGCTTTAACAGATGGCGCTGCAAAACCGCTGCAGTGGAGTGAGACAAATAAAGCAACAAGTGAGGCAGTGAAGGGAGACATGGGATGGGCCTCCTTTGAACTGTGAGAAGTACAGAGCAAAATATCTTTTGAAGAATGACTTAGAAGCAATGGCCGTGTATGGGCTCCTTGTGTTGTAAATGACGCCGAAAGACGGTAGGCGACTGATCTCCCTGCCAAGTAAATTCGTCCCTTCTCCTTCCCTCTCACCTTTCATGCTGTTCCTCTCCCGTCTAGTTCCTCCCAATATAGCGCGCTAGACGTTTGCTCACGTAAATTTAAATTTACCCCGCGTTTCACTGCTCCAAGTCCGGTGCCTCTATACCAACGCTGCCGTACGACAAATACGCGCGGAAATCGAAGCAGCCTACTACAACGTTCCTAGAACCACATTGCCCTACTGCACGAGCGTTCCAAGAGGAGCGTGGAGCGTATCTAGTGGAATCTTTCGTTGCTGTTGTCGTTTGATTTCTCAAAAGCCGCCCAGAGCGAAGGCAACCGCAGGCGACGGTTTTCCTCAGTTGATATAATATTGAATTTGCTATCGCAAAAACCCCGCATGCGTGAATTTTTAATAAAGCAACACTGCAAATATCACTTGTGTATTGATTTTATGCCTTATATTTGCATAATGTCTTGTTATTGTTAACAATGTTGACAAGTATGAATATTAACACCGGATTTGGCATTGGGTATATAACACTATTCCGCAGCTTCTGTTTCACTCTGGCCGGGTGGCTAAAATAAATCAGACAGACAGAGCAAAATTGCTGAGTTTAGGTAGCCCAAGAAAACTATGGTGTGTAATATTCAGGACAAGAGATGGGCGGCCACAGTGTTACGGTATCTTTACATGAAAAGCGTGGACACACAGCGGAGGATAAGAACAAAAGGCTCACGAGAAAGTATATTAAAGCTGGAAGCACAGGGGAAACGACCAAGGTAATAAACAAGGACGTGACCGAATTGAGGCAGCGACCTTGAAAATGAGGATGGACGCACCGAAGTTCTTAGATATATAAACAATCGGAAAGCGGGAGACCAAGAGGGAAAAGTTCTTTGATAATACCAAAGGGAGTGCATCGGTTTTTGAAGGCTGGGCGGGTTGCGTGCGGGCAAAAACGCTTATCCACCAGCCGGTAGAGGAGGAAATGATTGCCGATCCGGCAGGGAGCCAGAAACCATGCGACATATCGTAACGGAGTGCAAACATCCTCAGTGAGGAAGACAACCAGCTCCCGCAAGCCCTTGGCTTTAAGGTTAACGGAGAAGGGAATTGGACAGCTGTGGAGGTTAGTAACATAATGTTAGAATGTTTGTGGGAAAAGAGCAGATAACAATCTGTGAAGACATGCAAACATGGAAGTCCAACTAGCCCAAAAATTTTATAAAGGGTTTTCACAAGTTGATTGTACAGTGGCGTTACGATTGGGATCAGTGTGCAACGCCACATTGTTACAAAACAGAAGCCGCTAAGCATCATCATCATAATAATCTGTGCCAATGTTCGCACTTTGCTTCCGCCCGGATTTGTATAGCTGCCGTATTTTAAATGCGGA